>NC_045628.1:37638712-37941742 GCF_009829155.1 Mustela erminea | reverse complement strand
GCCAGTTATTTGCTAAAGCAACAATGGCAAAGTGCAGAATGAAACAGCCTGGGAGGTGATAGCATTGAACCACTCAGCACACTCCAGAAGCCTGGAAAGTTGTTACCTTTCCAGGTAAAGGTCTTAATTTTAAATGTTTTAGTAACATGGGCTATTAAATGCTCTACTTGTTTAATGAACTTTGAGTTAGGTTTTATGTTACTTAAAACATAAAATCCTCACTAATATACTGCCCTTCTTGACTGAGACATAGTAAGTTAGTTCTCCAGTTTGAACTTAAAAAAATTTTTTTGACCATTTTTATGCCATATGTCATTAATCAGGAAAATGAAAGAAGGAATTTCAAGAACCTAATAAGTAGTAACTAAGAGAGTTGTACAAAATGAGACCTGAGAAACTGGCAGGAACAAGGTCATGTAAGAGTTCATAGCTCCTAGGCTCAACTGGTTAAGCATCTGCCTTTGGCTGAGGGCAAATCCTACTAGAGTCCTGGGATCAGGTGTCCTGCTCAGCTGGGAGTCTGCTTCTCTCTTTGCCCTTCACCCCACTCTGGTCTGGCTCTCACTCTCTTAAATAAATAAATAAAATCTTCAAAAAAAAAAAAAGTGTTCATAGTTTCCTTAATTTTTGTGTGTATGTATTATATTACAAATAAAAGTACAAATTTGTTGACTTTAAACTAGAACATGCTAATGTCCAAATAAACTATTAAAATATTCATTAGCCCATTGGTTAAAAATAGATTTAAAGAGAATGAAAGATGAAGCAAAAAGATTTTAAAAAAAATCTATTAGAAGGCTGTAGGCAGGAGCTACAGGTCATTAGGACTAAAGTAAATACTGGTAATAGAAGAGAATTAAGTGTGTGTGTGTGTGTGGGTGTGTGTGTGTGCGCGCACACACACACACAAAATGAAGATGGAACCAGAGGTCTGCTGTTTGACTCAATGTGAGATGAGAGCTCAATGCCAACATGGACTCACTGTTTCTAAAATGTAACTTTGATTAGTGACATCGCTCTTTGCAGAATTGAAGAAGAATGGAGGAAATTTTTAAATGGGGAGTGTAGTTTGAAAATTCAGCATTCGTATGTTTTATTTTAATAAATGTTGGAACAACCCAGTTCCATGACCCTTAGAGAAGTTAGATAATTGGCTACTCAAGAGTGAAATGCAAAAAAGAGATCCTAGCTAAACTATTAATTTGGAAATTGAGTCTTTAGATTACTCATAATAAAATGATAACATCACTTCACATATAATTAATATCCCATTACTTTTAAATTAACATGCAGTAAAATTAACTTTATTATTGGGTACAGCTTTATGAATTTTTTAAAGATTATCTATTTATTTATTTGAGAGAGAGAGACACACACACAAACACAGCAAGAGAGGGGACACAAGCAGGGGGAATGGGAGAGGGAGAAGCAGACTTCCCATAAAGCAGGGAGCCTCATGCGGGGCTTGATCCCAAGACCCTGGGATCATGACCTGAGTCAAAGGCAGACAGTTAACGGCTGAGTCACCCAGGTGCCCTGGTTTATGAATTTTAGACGTGTTTATATTCATATAAACACCACCACAATCAAGATACAGAACCGTTCCATCACCTCCAAAGATCCCTTTGCTATCCCTCTGTAATCAATCACTTGCCCCACTCTTAGTCTCTTGTGGGCATTGATCTGTTTTCTGCCCTTTTTTTTTTTTTTTTTTTTAGTCTTTGTGAAGAAAGTCATGAGCTGGAATCACTCAGTAAGTGACTTTTGAGACTGGCTTCTTTCACTTAGTCATTAAAATTCATCCAGGCTGGGCACCTGGGTGGCTCAGTGGGGTAAAGCCTCTGCCTTCTGCTCTGGTCATGATCCCAGGGTCCTAGGATAGAGCCCCGCATTGCACTCTGTGCTCAGCAGGGAGCCTGCTTCCCCCTCTCTCTCTGCCTGCCTCTCTGCCTACTTGTGATCTGTCTGTCAAATAAATAAATAAAATCTTAAAAAAAATTCATACAGGTTGTGCACATCAGTAAAACCTGCTGTAGGGAGCCAAGCGACTTTGTGTATCTAAACATAAATATTCCCTGTGATTACTCAGCACTATTCCATTGTATAGATGTACTGAATTTTGTTTTTCCATTCCATTCACAATTTGAAGTACATGTGGGTTGTTTCTAGGTTTTTATTTTATAAATAGAACTTCTATCAACATTTGCTTACTTGTTTTTATGTGAGCATAACTTTTCACTACTCTAAGTTAAATCTTGATAAGTAGGATTGCTGATTCATATGGTATGTGTATGGATAACTTTATAAAAGATGTTACCAAACTATTTTCAGATTGACTGTATAATTTTTCATTTCAGTAGACTATGTGTAGAGTTCTATATACTCTGCATCCTCACTAGGATGTGATATTGTCATAGTTCTTTTCTTTTAAGATTTTACTTATTTATATTGAGAGAGAAAGAGCTTGCACATGTGTGCATGCAAGGTGGGAAGGAGTGAGGAGCAAGGGGAGGGGGAGAGTGAAACTCTCAAGCAGGCTTCATGCTGAGTGCAAGCCTGATACAGGACTAGATCCCATGACCATGAGGTCATGACTTGAGCCAAAATCAAGAGTCTGCACTTAACCAACTGAGCCACTCAGGCACCTCATCTATTTAAGCTATTTTTTAGTATCTTCACTGTCAGAGACTCTTGCCGTGTCATCTCAATACATATATTTCTTTGCTGGCATGTTTTAACCTTGTTACATTTCAATAGTCTTCCTCAATGACTGTTGGAACACTTTATAAATAGCCATTTTTATTTAATTATTATTTTTATTTTTCAAAGCATTTCACCATTAATATTATCTCATCATTCACATCTTTTGATTATCTCTGATATTTGTAGAGATTTTCCTGGGTTTTTTTTTTTTTTCTGTTTGTTTGTTTTTGTTTTGTTTTTGTTTTTGTTTTTGGTGATAAGTTTTTGTTATACCAGGGACATTTTTAAATTTTGTGATATGATGCACTGTCTTGTTTAATTTCTGTAGAAAGTGTTTTTGTTTCTATCTTTGATTTTTTTTTTTTTGTTTTTTTGTTTTTTGTTTGTTTGTTTCATTTTGTTTTTCTGGAATTAACATGGCTGCATTTGGTTGACATATTCTTTTTAGACTTTTGTGGGTTTTGGTTTTAATGTCAGTTCCATTTTTCAAAGAGTTTGCAGTGCTATTCTGACCTGCTCCGTATGTCCACCAACCAGTAGCCACTTTTAAGAATTGAGCAGTAATTTAACTCTTTGTTTAGTATTTAAAATATTTTCTTGCAATTTTAGGATTAGATTCATATGTGCTTCCTTAGGGATGAACCACGAGTTTGATTTCCCTGGGTCCTCCCTCTCTGTCATCTTCCTGTCATCTAGCTAGATCCCTTTTAGCTCCATTGGCTAGAAAACTGAGACTCTGTTTATTCCCTCTCCCCACCAGTGTGCAATTTCTTGACTGCACCTCCATTCTGATACACGTGCAGAAAGACAAAGGTAGAGAAACATCAGTAGGCCTTCTCCAAATATCTGGTAATACAGTTTTTTGAATTAAAGATTATTTTCCCCTTGTATAGAGTTGTAGGCCTTATGTACCCTGCCTATCACTACTGTCCTTACAGGAAGAATCCTTTCTTGCACATTAAGCCTGAACCAGATGTTTTTCTGGCATTCTCTGTGACTGTGTTGATGTCTAAGTTTTGTGTTTGTATTAGTTGAGACCAGATTGAGAAAAAAAAAAAAAAAAAGAGGAAAATAATAATTCTGTGACATTTGAAATTCTGATCTTCTGAGCATGTCTGCTACAGCTTACTTTTTGGAGCCCTCACCTAGTTCCCCCATGTGCTCTGTTTAGGTTTTATAGCTGAATTCACTGAGAGAGAAAGAGCCTACTGCACCTGCTTGACATTCAAGTTCTGGAACTAGGAACCCACCTAATTATTTTAGTTTTACAACATCACTAAGCATACTCATCTGATATGGGACTTTCTGTGGCAGGGATTAAAACAAATCAGCCTTAATTATAAATATGCAAACCCATAGATTTATCTTACCTAATACAAAGCCCTGAAGACAATTGAGTACTTGCTTGGAGAGAATATGGACTTAATGGAGGTCTGAACAATGCAGCATCCTTATTCACTCAGGTATGTCCTAGCATCATCAATTTAGAATTATTTGGAAAATGAGTTTTTAATAGCAACTATTTCTAATCCTGAATACATGTACCATTTAGGGATTCCACTTGAACATAACTCCCTAAACAAATTTGAACCTTATCGGCATGCAGTTCATGGAAAACATAGCAGCCAGGACTGAAAATTTAGGCTAACAGAATGTCCCTATACTGCTCAGTCTAGGAAATGCATAGCAGTTATAGCAAATACTGAAAGGTTTAGGAACCATTCTAAACTGCTTTAACAGCTAGAATCTTCAATGTGGGAATTTAAAACTTAAAATTTAATAGTATTAAAATACTATACTAATGATATATTTTAAAAAGAAATGATGAGGGCTGTTTGTCATAATATAACCACATCCTTAAGGCAGTAAAAGATACTAAACTTAACCAAGTTTCTGTAATTCCCAAGAGTAGTTATTATCTTATGACAACTATGCACTAGACTCACTTTGCTTCTATAATAAATGTCTTTATTGTGATAGAAAATGTAGCGTAATTTTCTAGAAGATAAAATCAGTTTGATAGCAGTCTCAGTTTGTTTCACATGAAATAATCTAACATGTAAAAATATTTCCTAACCAACTAAGGTACCTCTTTTAACTTTTCTCATTTATAAGTCAGCATCACTTTGAAGACATAGAGACCTGTCAATATACTTAATCCAGGGGGTTCTCTGAACTATCAACTCATAGTTGACAAGACAGTAACATTAATGCTTTATGATATATATCATTTCACAAAATATTATAATACAATGTGAAGCTAGAATAAGCAGAACATCAATTAGCATTTGTCTTTGGAAAATAAAATAGGTCTTTCATTTTAAAGGTCATACAATTTTGCTTTTAAAGTCATATACTATAAAGTTTTTCATTATTTTTGGATTATATGAGGATTTCTATTTCTAATTTTTTTTTTTTATTAAGTTTGAGGGAATGTGCATTTGGTTTAGGAAAACAGACTGCTTCAGGTATTTCAAACTGCCAGGGATGTAATATAGGGAATTAGAGTCTTAAAATAATATCAGAAATGTTGAGGTGAGAAGGTCAAAGAATCCATAAATCCTGTGTAAGAAATCAGGAAATGCAGATATCACTAGGAGTCTCTGCGGATAAGGTGAGCTGCCTGCAGCAACCAGCTGGGGGATATGAAGGGGATGCCCACAGCCTACCAACCAAACCTTACATCTATCATCTGCCAAAGCCAATGGACTTAGTTACCACTGCTGCAGGCGCAAACCTGGCTTCTTTCAATTTCTAAATCTTTGCGCAAGTATCTTTTAAGGACAAAATTTAAAGTGGAGACTTTCAAGCTAGAGAGCTTTCCATCAACCATAGTACGGATGAAAGCTTATAAAGGCAGGACTTGTGATTACCATCAACAGGCAATAACCCACTACTCAGTATTCCAAAATACCTTCCTACTCATAATTAAACTTAAAAGAAAAAAGATACAGCATCAAGCTTTTGTTTCTTATACCAGTTTCCTAGGCTTCCCATGACAAAGCACCACAAACTGTACGGCTTACACAACAGACACTATTATCTCCCTGTTCTGGAGGCCAGAAGTCCAAGATCAAGGTTCATCAGGTTTGGTTCATTCCTTCTGAGAGGAGTGAGGGAAAATCTGTTCCATTCCTCCCTCCTATGGTCACTGTATAAACAAAGCTTTCACTAAATCAACAGATGGCATAGCTATCGGAGCAGTTTGGCAAAGAATATACATTTAGGTCCAACTGAAGTATCTTTTCAGGGGGAATGAAAGCAATCTACTGCTCATCTGAGAAATGGTATCATTTTGGACTCTCAGCTGATCTCTGCTTTTGGATATTGGCATCACTTCAGCCTTGGAGAGAAAAAATTCATCTAGTTGAACCTAAGCAAATACCTCTAAATATTTACCACCCTACTTTGTTCATGAGCTTATTGAGCATAAACTAGGATAGCTAAGACAGAGCCAGGTGACTTTCATAAAATAAGTCATCTTGCCTACCTGAGTATTAAGGACCTCATCAGTATTGAGTGAACATTCAATGGAACACAAATCTCTTATATCCTGTGTCATTTCTGACAGACCCAGTGACATGTATTTTCTAAGTCCAATACTTACACAATGCTCTGATGTTGTTCTCCTATCATTTAACCAAATTATTAGCCACTTCATATCAAACAGCATAGATCCACATATTTGACCATTGCTTCTATAGGCAAAATGCTTATCAGATATACATCCCAGGTATTATATTTTGGGAAGACTTTCTTCTTCACTGTCTTTTACATACACTCTGCATTGAGGGCATTCTAAACGTGTAGCAGTTCACTTGTAGATGATGCTAACATTTCACTTGATTCCAGATATTGTCCTTAACACCTGAAAATAGACATGTTTCTCTGGGTTTCAGATAGATGTGTCAATGTCTTCTATTAAAGGTGTATGCTTATATATTTCTCCTTTCTTTTCCTGATTTAGCTGATTTATAGAAATTGCTGTTATGTTACAGATACAGAGATATATTAACAATTGTTGCAACTTCAGCAATCAGTCTTTTGCATCATGAAGTATTCTTTTTGTCTCCTGTAATGATTTTTAGTCCAATATCTACCTTATGTGATGTTAAAACCATGATCCAAACTTCTAATTTCTACTTGTCTTTATTTTGTCCTATGTATAATTTAATCTTTATGAATAACTCCATTTTATGTGGTTCTCTTCTAGAAACCATTAAAATACATTTTTGCTCTATTATTGATATATTTCTCAAATAGGAATATTTATTTTCATTTATTTTTATCTCTATGATTGAGCTTAGTTGTAAATATTTTTGCTATGTATTGCTTTCAGATTTATAGTTTTATTCTGTTGACATTTTATTCTTTCTGTTTTAACAGTATAACATGTTCTATAGGGGTTTATCATGGGGCTTTAAAGTTTATTAACATTTGAAAATAAGTAAATGTAATTTTCCATGTTATCAGACTAAAAAAGAAACACAAAATAAAGAAAAACATATGATATTTTAAAATATATGCCATAATGGTTTATGATACAATTTAACACCCATTCATGAAAATAATTGATATCAAACCTGGCACATGAAGAGCATCACTGAAAAAAAACTAGAGATAACATCATATTAAATGGTGAAGATTAAACGCTTTTAACCTAAACTGGGAACTAGTCGAAGATGTCCACAGTAATCATGTCAATATTGTAGTAAAGAGTCTAAAAAGAATAGAGCAGAATTCAAGGATAAACTTCTCGTTTCCCATTCAGCAAATAAAGAGCATGGATATTGCCAGTTTATCCTAACAAGTAAAAAGCTGAACAAGCGGGACGCCTGGGTGGCTCAGTGGGTTAAAGCCTCTGCCTTCGGCTCGGGTCATGGTTTCGGGGTCCTGGGATTGAGCCCTGCATTGGGCTCCCTGCGCGGTGGGGAGCCTGCTTCCCCCTCTTTCTCTGCCTGCCTCCCTGCCTACTTGTGATCTCTCTCTCTCTCTCTGTCAAATAAATACATAAATTCTTAAAAAAAAAAAAAAAAAAGGCTGAACAAGCTAAAAAACAACTCTTCTAAGATCTGTAAGAAAGGTGAGGTCACAGGGTCAACCAAAGAGTGGAGTCATGGATTAGTTAAGCAAAGACTCATGAGTGATCCATCCTAGAATGACCTGCAAAGGAAGGAAAACCTGAGTTGTAATTGAGGAATTGTTGGAAGCTCAGTGTAGACAGCTCTGAGAGTTAAAAACTCTGAGAGAACCCAATTATAGCAATTCTTCAACAATTTTGTGAAATTTACCTCAAGGAGCTCCAATAGATTCTCACAGTAAATACCAGAGAAAAACTTCCTCTTGCTTTCAACATGGAGAGGGTTAAAAGAACCATTTTAAAATATTCTGGGGTACTCAATTTTTTTTTAATTTTTTATTTTTTATAAACATATATTTTTATCCCCAGGGGTACAGGTCTGTGAATCACCAGGTTTACACACTTCACAGCACTCACCAAAGCACATACCCTCCCCAATGTCCATAATCCCACCCCCTTCTCCTAAACCACCTCCCCCCAGCAACCCTCAGTTTGTTTTGTGAGATTAAGAGTCACTTATGGTTTGTCTCCCTCCCAATCCCATCTTGTTTCATTGATTCTTCTCCTACCCACTTAAGCCCCCATGTTGCATCACCACTTCCTCATATCAGGGAGATCATATGATAGTTGTCTTTCTCTACTTGACTTATTTCGCTAAGCATGATACGCTCTAGTTCCATCCATGTTGTCGCAAATGGCAAGATTTCATTTCTTTTGATGGCTGCATAGTATCCCATTGTGTATATATACCACATCTTCTTGATCCATTCATCTGTTGATGGACATCTAGGTTCTTTCCATAGTTTGGCTATTGTGGACATTGCTGCTATAAACATTCAGGTGCACGTGCCCCTTTGGATCACTACGTTTGTATCTTTAGGGTAAATACCCAATAGTGCAATTGCTGGGTCATAGGGCAGTTCTATTTTCAACATTTTGAGGAACCTCCATGCTGTTTTCCAGAGTGGCTGCACCAGCTTGCATTCCCACCAACAGTGTAGGAGGATTCCCCTTTCTCCGCATCCTCGCCAGCATCTGTCATTTCCTGACTTGTTTATTTTAGCCATTCTGACTGGTGTGAGGTGATATCTCATTGTGGTTTTGATTTGTATTTCCCTGATGCCGAGTGATATGGAGCACTTTTTCATGTGTCTGTTGTCCATCTGGATGTCTTCTTTGCAGAAATGTCTGTTCATGTCCTCTGCCCATTTCTTGATTGGATTATTTGTTCTTTGGGTGTTGAGTTTGATAAGTTCTTTATAGATTCTGGACACTAGTCCTTTATCTGATATGTCGTTTGCAAATATCTTCTCCCATTCTGTCAGTTGTCTTTTGATTTTGTTAACTGTTTCCTTTGCTGTGCAAAAGCTTTTGGTCTTGATGAAATCCCAATAGTTCATTTTTGCCCTTGCTTCCCTTGCCTTTGGCGTTGTTCCTAGGAAGATGTTGCTGCGGCTGAGGTCGAAGAGGTTGCTGCCTGTGTTATCCTCAAGGATTTTGATGGATTCCTTTCGCACATTGAGGTCCTTCATCCATTTTGAGTCTATTTTTGTGTGGGGTAAGGAAATGGTCCAATATCATTTTTCTGCATGTGGCTGTCCAATTTTCCCAGCACAATTTATTGAAGAGGCTGTCTTTTTTCCATTGGACATTCTTTCCTGCTTTGTCGAAGATTAGTTGACCATAGAGTTGAGGGCCTATTTCTGGGCTCTCTATTCTGTTCCATTGATTTATGTGTCTGTTTTTGTGCCAGTACCATGCTGTCTTGATGATGACAGCTTTGTAATAGAGCTTGAAGTCCGGAATTGTGATGCCACCAACGTTGGCTTTCTTTTTTAATATCCCTTTGGCTATTCGAGGTCTTTTCTGGTTCCATATAAATTTTAGAATTATTTGTTCCATTTCTTTGAAAAAGATGGATGGTACTTTGATAAGAATTGCATTAAATGTGTAGATTGCTTTAGGTAGCATAGACATTTTCACAATATTTATTCTTCCAATCCAGGAGCATGGAACATTTTTCCATTTCTTAATGTCTTCCTCAATTTCTTTCATGAGTACTTTATAGTTTTCTGAGTATAGATTCTGTGCCTCTTTGGTTAGGTTTATTCCTAGGTATCTTATGGTTTGGGGTGCAATTGTAAATGGGATTGACTCCTTAATTTCTCTTTCTTCTGTCTTGCTGTTGGTGTAGAGAAATGCAACTGATTTCTGTGCATTGATTTTATATCCTGACACTTTACTGAATTCCTGTACAAGTTCTAGCAGTTTTGGAGTGGAGTCTTTTGGGTTTTCCACATATAGTATCATATCATCTGCGAAGAGTGATAATTTGACTTCTTCTTTGCCAATTTGGATGCCTTTAATTTCCTTTTGTTGTCTGATTGCTGAGGCTAGGACCTCTAGTACTATGTTGAATAGCAGTGGTGATAATGGACATCCCTGCCGTGTTCCTGACCTTAGTGGAAGAGCTTTCAGTTTTTCTCCATTGAGAATGATATTTGCGGTGGGTTTTTCATAGATGGCTTTGATGATATTGAGGTATGTGCCCTCTATTCCTACACTTTGAAGAGTTTTGATCAGGAAGGGATGCTGTACTTTGTCAAATGCTTTTTCAGCATCTATTGAGAGTATCATATGGTTCTTTTTCTTTCTTTTATTGATGTGTTGTATCACATTGACTGATTTGCAGATGTTGAACCAACCTTGCAGCCCTGGAATAAATCCCACTTAATCGTGGTGAATAATCCTTTTAATGTACTGTTGAATCCTATTGGCTAGTATTTTGTTGAGTATTTTCGCATCTGTGTTCATCAAGGATATTGGTCTATAGCTCTCTTTTTTGATGGGATCCTTGTCTGGTTTTGGGATCAAGGTGATGCTGGCCTCATAAAATGAGTTTGCAAGTTTTCCTTCCATTTCTATTTTTTGGAACAGTTTCAGGAGAATAGGAATTAGTTCTTCTTTAAATGTTTGGTAGAATTCCCCCGGGAAGCCGTCTGGCCCTGGGCTTTTGTTTGTTTGGAGATTTTTAATGACTGTTTCAATCTCCTTACTGGTTATGGGTCTGTTCAGGCTTTCTATTTCTTCCTGGTTCAGTTATGGTAGTTTAAATGTTTCTAGGAATGCATCCATTTCTTCCAGATTGTCAAATTTATTGGCATAGACTTGCTCATAGTATGTTCTTATAATAGTTTGTATTTCTTTGGTGTTAGCTGTGATCTCTCCTCTTTCTTTCATGATTTTATTTATTTGGGTCCTTTCTCTTTTCTTTTTGATAAGTCGGGCCAGGGGTTTATCAATTTTATTAATTCTTTCAAAGAACCAGCTCCTCGTCTCGTTGATTTGTTCTATTGTTTTTTTGGTTTCTATTTCATTGATTTCTGCTCTGATCTTTATGATTTCTCTTCTCCTGCTGGGCTTAGGGTTTCTTTCTTGTTCTTTCTCCAGCTCCTTTAGGTGTAGGGTTAGGTTGTGTACCTGAGACCTTTCTTGTTTCTTGAGAAAGGCTTGAACCGCTATATATTTTCCTCTCAGGACTGCCTTTGTTGTGTCCCACAGATTTTGAACTGTTGTATTTTCGTTATCATTTGTTTCCATGATTTTTTTCAATTCTTCTTTAATTTCCTGGTTGATCCATTTATTCTTTAGAAGGATCCTGTTTAGTCTCCATGTATTTGGTTTCTTTTCAAACTTCCTTTTGTGGTTGAGTTCTAGCTTTAGAGCATTGTGGTCTGAAAATATGCAGGGAATGATCCCAATCTTTTGATACCGGTTGAGTCCTGATTTAGGACCGAGGATGTGATCTATTCTGGAGAATGTTCCATGTGCACTAGAGAAGAATGTGTATTCTGTTGCTTTGAGATGAAATGTTCTGAATATATCTGTGATGTCCATCTGGTCCAGTGTGTCGTTTAAGGCCTTTATTTCCTTGCTGATCTTTTGCTTGGATGATCTGTCCATTTCAGTGAGGGGAGTGTTAAAGTCCCCTACTATTATTGTATTATTGTTTATGTGTTTCTTTGATTTTGTTATTAATTGGTTTATATAGTTGGCTGCTCCCACATTGGGGGCATAGATATTTAAAATTGTTAGATCTTTTTGTTGGACAGACCCTTTGAGTATGATATAGTGTCCTTCCTCATCTCTTATTATAGTCTTTGGCTTAAAATCTAATTGATCTGATATAAGGATTGCCACTCCTGATTTCTTCTGATGTCCATTAGCATGGTAAATTCTTTTCCACCCCCTCACTTCAAATCTGGAGGTGTCTTCGGGCTTAAAACGAGTTTCTTGGAGGCAACATATAGATGGGTTTTGTTTTTTTATCCATTCTGATACCCTGTGTCTTTTGACAGGGGCATTTAGCCCATTAACATTCAGGGTAACTATTGAGAGATATGAATTTAGTGCCATTGTATTGCCTGTAAGGTGACTGTTACTGTATATGGTCTCTGTTCCTTTCTGATCTACCACTTGTAGGCTCTCTCTTTGCTTAGAGAGAGCTGGTTTGGTGTTTGCAAATTCTTTCAGTTTTTGTTTGTCCTGGAAGCTTTTAATCTCTCCTTCTATTTTCAATGATAGCCTAGCTGGATATAGTATTCTTGGCTGCATGTTTTTCTCGTTTAGTGCTCTGAAAATATCATGCCAGCTCTTTCTGGCCTGCCAGGTCTCTGTGGATAAGTCAGCTGCTAATCTAATATTTTTACCATTGTATGTTACAGACTTCTTTTCCTGGGCTGCTTTCAGGATTTTCTCTTTGTCACTGAGACTTGTAAATTTTACTATTAGGTGACGTGGTGTGGGCCTATTCTTATTGATTTTGAGGGCCATTCTCTGAACCTCCTGAATTTTGATGCTCGTTCCCTTTGCCATATTGGGGAAATTCTCCCCAATAATTCTCTCCAGTATACCTTCTGCTCCCTTCTCTCTTTCTTCTTCTTCTGGAATCCCAAGTATTCTAATGTTGTTTCGTCTTATGGTGTCACTTATCTCTCGAATTCTCTCCTCGTGGTCCAGTAGCTGTTTGTCCCTCTTTTGCTCAGCTTCTTTATTCTCTGTCTTTTGGTCTTCTATATCACTAATTCTTTCTTCTGCCTCATTTATCCTAGCAGTGAGAGCCTCCATTTTTGATTGCACCTCATTAATAGCTTTTTTGATTTCAACTTGGTTAGATTTTAGTTCTTTTATTTCTCCAGAAAGGGCTTTTATATCTCTCGAGAGGGTTTCTCTAATATCTTCCATGCCTTTTTTGAGCCCGGCTAGAACCTTGAGAATTGTCATTCTGAACTCTAGATCTGACATATTACCAATGTCTGTAATGATTAGGTCCCTAGCCTTCGGTACTGCCTCTTGTTCTTTTTTTTGTGTTGAATTTTTCCTTCTTGTCATTTTGTCCAGATAAGAGTATATGAAGGAGCAAGTAAAATACTAAAAGGGTGGCAACAACCCCAGGAAAATATGCTTTAACCAAATTGGAAGAGATCCCAAATCGTGAGGCGGGAGAAAGGGGATAAAAAGAGGTTCAAAAAGGAAGAAAGAAAAAAAAAGAAAAAAGAAAAAAAAAGAATTAAAAAAAAGAAAACAAATAAGAAAAATATAAAAAAGAAAAAATATATATATTAGATAAACTGGTTAAAAAACGTTAAAAAAGAAAAAGGTAAAAGTTAAAAAAAAAACCAGAAGGCGAGAAAAAAAACAAAAAATGAAAAACAAAAAAATTAAATTAACTGCAAGACTAAAAAAAATCACAGGGAAAAAGCCATGATTTCCGTACTTTGCTTTCTCCTCCTCTGGAATTCTGCTGCTCTCCTTGGTATTGAAACTGCACTCCTTGGTAGGTGAACTTGGTATCGGCTGGATTTCTTGTTGATCTTCTGGGGGAGGGGCCTGTTGTAGTGATTCTCAAGTGTCTTTGCCCCAGGCGGAATTGCACCGCCCTTATCAGGGGCCGGGGTGAGTAATCTGCTCGGGTTTGCTTTCAGGAGCTTTTGTTCCCTGAGCGCTTTCCGTAGAGTTCCGGAGGACGGGAATACAAATGGCGGCCTCCTGGTTTCCGGCCCGGAGGAGCCGAGAGCCCGGGGCCCCACTCCTCAGTGCGCCCTCAGAGAACAGCGCCCAGTTACTCCCATCTGCCTGACCTCCGGCCGCACTCCGAGCTCACCGAGCCTGCGACCGGTTCAAGGTAACACCGAGCTGTGAGCTTACTGTCGGCTCTGTCTCTGTAGCCGGCTTTCTCGTTCCAATACCCGCAAGCTCTGCGACACTCAGACACCCCCAATCTTTCTGTGACCCTGCGGGACCTGAGGCCAGGCTGACCCCGCGTGGGCTTCGCTCCGGTTTAGCCTCTGGAGCGATGTCCCTCAGCGGAACAGACTTTTAAAAGTCCTGATTTTGTGCGCCGTTGCTCCGCTGCTTGCCGGGAGCCGGGCCCTCCCCCCGGGGTCTATCTTCCCATCACTTTGGATTCACTTCTCCGTCGGTCCTACCTCTCAGAAAGTGGTTGTTTTTCTGTTTCCAGAATTGCTGTTCTTCTTCTCTTCGATCTGCCCATGGATTTTCAGGTGTTTGCAATCTTTAGATAAGCTATCTAGCTGATCTCCGGCTAGCTGAAGTAGTCTCAGCCTGCTACTTCTCCGCCATCTTGACTCCTCCGGGGTACTCAATTCTTAACAAGGCTTGCGCTTGGAAGAAACTAGGTAACTAGATCCTAATCTGCTACTTTATTACTTGGGGAAGGGAAACACCTAACTCTGACTTACTCTAGCCATTCTCTCCCATCTGAAGAGGGAGAAAAAAAAAAAATCCTGAGAAAAACTTGTGAAGTTAATAGTCCAGAAGCATAGGCTTATCTAAAGACTTAGAGCTAATTACAGGACTACAGATGGCTTCCCTTCCCCCCATACCTTAGCACCACATTACTGAAAGTCTGTTTACAGAATTTCCTTTTACCCAGCACATGACATCTGGCAGTCAAGATATAAAGCATGCATACAAAAAGCAATAAATAAATAAATTCAAAGAGACAGAGCATGCATCAGAACCAGACACGTCAGGGATGTTGGAAATATCAGGAATTTAAAACAACTATAATTCATTAGATCTCATGGGTGAAATACACAGCATGCAAGAACAGATGAGCAATGTAAACAGAAAGATGTAATTCTTACAGAAGAACCAAAAAAGGAGATATTAAAGATCAAAACCACAGAAGTTGATATGGAGAATGCCTTTGGTAAGAATTATTAGTAGACTGAATGGTTGAGGAGAGTCTCTGAACTAGAGAATATCTGAATAGAATTTTCCAAAACTGAAGAACAAAGAGAACAAAGAAGGGAAAACAAACAAACAGTCTAGAATATCCACACATAGTGGGACAATTACAGAAGGTGTAACATTTGTGTAATGGGAATATCAGAAGGAGAAGAAGAGAGAAATAGAAGAAATATTTGGAATAATGACTGAGAATTTCCCCCAATTAATGTCCAATACCAAACTACAGACCCAGGAAGCTCAGAGAACACCAAGAAGGATAACTGCAAAAACTACAGAGAGACTCATTACTTTCAAACTACAGACAACCGAAGATAAAGAAAAAAATCCTGAAGGTTAGAGGAAACAAAAACCAAACCAAAATACTTCACCTATAATGGAACAAAGACAACAACTACCTCGGACTTCTTAGAAAACATGCAAACAAGAAGAGAATGAAATAAAATATTTAAAGTATTGAGGCAAAACAATACAAGAAAAGCAAAAAAATACCAACCTAGAATTCTGTATCCTGTGAAATCATGTTGGGGTACCAGGTGGTGGGTATTATAGAGGGTACGGATTGCATGGAGCACTGGGTGAAAAAATAATAATATTGTTATGCTGAATATAAAGAAAAAATAAATTTAAAAAAATGAAGGGGAAATGAAAACTTTCTCAGACAAATCAAAATTGAGGGAATTTTTTTCCAATAAGCCTGCCTTACTGAAGTGTTAAAAGATCTTTAGAGAGAAGAAAAGCAATATAGGTCAGAAAAACCTACAAAAAATAAAGAGAATAGAAAAAAGAATAAATTAAGGTAAAATAAAAACTTTAATTTTTCTTATTCTTATTTGATCTACAAATAACAATTCAAAATAATAATAATAGCAACAATATGTTTAATTATACATGCTTAACGATTATATTCATTTATGCATGTATATATTATGTATGGCATATGTATAAATAATAATTACATATTATTCGTACATAAGCAAATATACAATGGACATCAGTGATACAAGCAACAAGAGGAAGGAATTAAGATTATTTTGTTATTATAATATACTCATACTACCCATAAAGTGGTAGAATGTAATTTGAAAGTGAGTTTGAGGGACATATGGGTCTCAGTTGGATAAGTGTCTGCCTTCAGCTCAGGTTATGATCCTAGGGTCTTGGGATCAAGTCCTACATCAGACTCCTGGCTCAGCAGGGAGCCTGCATCTCCTTCTGCCTGTAGCTCCCTATGCTTGTCCTCTCTATCTCTTTTTCTCTCTCCCTCTTAAATAAATAAACAAACAAATAAATAAATAAATAAATAAATATTTTTTAAAAAATGAAATTGGGCTTGAATGACCTATAAAGTTGTAGTTGGAAACTCAGGCAACCACTAAAGAATTTGGGAGGGGGGGGAAGGTATAACTAATATGCTAAAAAGAGAAAAGGGAGTCATATAGAATGTTTGATTCAATCACAAAAAGCATAATAAGAGTAGAAGACAGAGTATGAACAAGAAAAGGGCAACAGAAAAGAGTAACAAATATGGTAGACACAATCTAACTATATCTTAAAACCACTTTGAACATCAATGGTCTAAATGCACCAATTGAAAGAGATTGTCAGAGTGGATCAAAAAACAAGACCCAAATATATTTTGTCTACAAAAAAGCTAGTTTAGATATGAGGACACATGTATATTTAAAGTTAAATGATGAAGAAAAATATACTATGCTAACACTAATCAAAGAAAAGAGGAGTAGCTGTATTATTTTCAGACAGAACAAACTTCTAAGCTGGGAACATTACCAGGGATAAAGATGGGCATTATACAATGATATAGGAGTAAATTCTCCAAGAAAGTATAACAATTCTTAAGGTGCATGCTCCTAACAGCACAGTGTCACACTATGTGAGGCAAAAACCAATAAAACTATGAAGAGGAATAGATGGATATATCATCATATCTGTAGACTTCAACTCAGAAATGGACAGATCCAAGAATCAGAAAATCAGTAAGAATATAGTTGAGGCACTCAACATCAGCAATCAAGTATATATAAAAGACAACTTTAGATTACTGCATTCACCAACATTAGAATACACTTACTTCTCACATTCACCAAGAAAGACCATATTCTGGGCCAAAAAACCCACCTTAAAAATTTAAAATAATGGAAATCATAGAATCTCTGCCCTCAGACAAAAAATGGAATCAAACTAGTAATCAAAAACAGAAAGATAGGGGCGCCTGGGTGGCTCAGTGGGTTAAGCCTCTGCCTTCAGCTCAGGTCATGATCTCAGGATCCTGGGATCGAGTCCCACATCGGGCTCTCTGCTCAGCAAGAAGCCTGCATCCCCGTTCTCTCTCTGCCTGCCTCTCTGCCTGCTTGTGGTCTCTGTCTGTCAAATAAATAAATAAAATCTTAAAAAAAAAAATTCCCAGAAAGATAGCTGGCAAAAGACCTGAAATAGCCAACATGATATTGATGGAAAAGAACAAAGTTGGAGAATTGAAAACCTGACTGACTTCAAGACTTACTATATAGCAAAAATAATCAAGACAGGGTAATATTGATGAAAGAATAGACAAATATGATCAATGAAATAGAATAGAGATACTAGAAATAGCTCAAAATAACTATAATTAACTAATCTTTGGCAAAGGGGCAAAGCCAGTGTAATAGAACAAAGATTGTCTTTTCAACAGTGTTGGAACAATTGTACACCCAGTTGCAAAAAAGAAAAATAATCTAGACACAAATCTTACACTTTTACAAAAAGTAACCCCAAATAGATCACAGACCTAAATGTTAAAAGTGAAATTATAAAATCTTAAAAGATTATACAGGAGAAAACCTAGATGGCCTTAAGCTTGGCAATGACATTTTGGATACAACACCAAAGGCATGATACAGGAAAGAAATAATTTATTAGCTGTTTGTTTTTTATTTTGCTGATTTTTCCTTTGCTGTGCAAAAGTTTTTTAACTTGATGTAGTGTATGTAGTGGTACACACACACACACACACACACACACACACACGTACAGTATAATCTTGCACTTAAACAAGAAGGGAATCCCTGGATGGGTCATCCATGGTCATCCATGCGTCATCTCAAGGATGACCTTAAAGGATAATATGCTAAGTGAAATAAGCCAGACGCAGAAGAACAAACATTACATGATACCAGTTACATGAGAAATCAGAGATAGTCAAACTCATAGCAACAGAGAGTAGATTAATGGTTGTAAGGGATTCAGGGGACTGGAGAATGACAATGTATCAAAGTTGTAAGTTTCACCTTTGCAAGTTGAGTAACTCCCAGAGATCTACTCTACAACACGGAGTCTGTAGTTAACAATATTATATTGCATACTTTAAAAGGTCCTAGGAGGGCATATCTTATGTTAAGTGCTCCAATCACAAAATTATAATAATGACAGTGATAAAGAGAACAGAAGGATTGTATGGAGGTGATGGCTATGTTTAAGGCCTAGATTGTAGCAATGATTTCATAGATGTATACTTATTTTCCAACTCTTTAAGTATTCCAACTCTGCCTCAAATAATTACAGCTTATTATATGTCAATCTCAATAAGGGGGTTTAAAAGAAGGAAATACATATATAAGCATGTACATATGATTTTACAAATATAAACTAAAATATATATAAATAAAAATGAACTCATGGATAAAAATATTTTAGATCATTAGTGAATTATTACAAAATGATAAAAGGAATATTTTATCAAAAGATACAAATATCCCCAGCCTAAAAAACTCAGAATTTTATGAGATTAAGAGTCACTTATGGTTGTTGCGGGGAGGGTGCTTGGGAGAAGGGGGGTGGGGTTATGGACATTGGGGGGGGTGTATGCTTTGGTGAGTTCTGTGGGGTGTGTGGACCTGACGATTCACGGACCTGTACCCCTGGGGATAAAAATATATGTTTATAAAAAATAAAAAATTAAAAAAATATATATATATATAATCTTTCAAAAAAAAATTCCCCAGTAGAACACATTGCCAGAGCTCTTTTTTTTCTGAGTAGTTTTTCAATATAATTTATTATTTAATCAAAAAAATTCAGAATTTTAACAATAATTTGACAAATATAAGTTATGTCCATAACAAGAAAATGAATGCACAATTTTAGAAATCCAGGTATCAAGCAGATATAAAGAAGAGCCCTTAAATGGTTTGGATAATATAATTAAAAAGTTCATTCTGATTAATTTTGAGACCACTCCTACTGGGTAATAAAAATCAAGATAAATTTCTTTTGTAATTTTTCTTGAATTGTACACGGTATTTGGAAAATAATAATATTAAATGTTTTATTACATATAGACATAAAATTTATTAAGGCATAAATTAAGTAATTGTTCATGACAGGCAGTAGGCAATTTGTTTGCTCTTGTTCTTGAACCCAGGAGGTAAACCTACAGTGAAAGAAACTGCACAAAAGGAGGATTATTATTTTGTTGTTATTTTTTTGTCTCATGTACATTATATACAAAAATTTCATGAGTTTTAGAACTAAGATGGTTATGTTATTAAGACTTTCTGCTTCACCTGTGTGCATCATTCCTATCTTAAACTGAAACCAGAATTGATCAATTACATGAAATAAGACACAAAATAAAATTTGTTAAAATATAGCCCATTTATTAGAATATAATTCTTTAATTTATTTGCTGAGATATATAAAGAATTATAAATATAATTAAGCTTATCCAACCAGGCTAGCTTGCCATTGACAGACTCATCCCGTTCTGTTTGCTCTTCCATTTCTTACTATAAAATCTTAAGAAAATGTAGATTAATGATTTATATTACATATCATATCTTAATTTAATTTTTTTTGGCTACAGTTTTATCTTAAGTTGGTTGACATATTTTTCTTAGAAGACAAAAGGGTTTGCTAAAATCAAATATATTATGAAAGTGAGTTTTAAAAAATCTCAAAGTCAAAAAAAATCTCAACGTCAGCTACTACATAAAGTATTAATTAATTCTTGGCTTTCTAAAGTCATGAAAGAGTTGATTTGGTTTGTCCAAGTGCTTGATATATTTAGGGAGTATTTTGTTGACTGAAAAGACTTTCCTAAATCTTTCACAACTGTTTTATTTGGACATTTTCTCTAAAATTCAATTCTAAATCAATTTCCTTTCTTTCAGCAGCTTTAAAAAAGGTGATCTCAAGTGAATGCCAGCAGATGTTCCCATTTAAAAAACAACTGTCAAAAATTTGACATCTATTTAATTCTAAAACTTATTTGTTCTACTTATAAAACCTATTTTAAGTAACATTAAGTAAAAATGTAAAGCCACATAAGTTCTATCAAATCCTAGTGATGGCTTTATCACTTTTTTTAATTTTTCATTTTTTTGAGAAGCTATGTGGGCTGTTGTGTATGCATAAATACATGGCTTAACTCAGACACTTATATTTAATTATTCATTTATTAATAGTTACTCACTCCTTTATACTTTGGTGCTGTGCCTGTATCATGGATAAATTTTTCCTTATGACTACTTGGTCTATAATCGAACATTCTCCTTGTAAAATTATTTTCCTTTTGTTGGACTGCACTATAAAGTGTGCACTTAGCTGTGAGCTTAGTTCCAATTTGTCTATCTATAATTTAATACTGCCAGAAAAAGTTATTGGAAAACATAGTTTATTTTAATGTAAAACAAAACAGAAAAAAAAGTCCTAATATTAAAAGTCAAACATTTGAAGCATTACTCAGAGCACCAGCAATTATCTGTTATTAGTTAGGTATTTGAACCTAGATAAATCATTTAAAACAGTGGGACCAGGGGCACCTGGGTGGCTCAGTGGGTTAAGCCTCTGCCTTCGGCTCAGGTCATGATCTCAGGGTTCTGGGATCGAGTCCCATATCGGGCTCTCTGCTCAATGGAGAACCTGCTTCCTCCTCTCACTCTCTCTCTCTGCCTGCCTCTTTGCCTACTTGTGATCTCTCTCTGTCGAATGAATAAATAAAATCTTTAAAAAACAAAAAATAAAAATAAAAAACATTGGGACCAAATTACATCATCTTCAGAATAAGGGGGTTGAACCTTATTTTCCACACAACAGCAAATTAATATGATTCTATGACCAATGTGAAGTTATGAAAATTTCTTTTCACTGTACTCCTTTCTTTTTAAAAATAAACATTAAAATTTTATTGATTTCAATAATGTCTTCCTTTGTACCAATAAGCAAGTTGATGATCTTGTGAGTTAAGTAGAACTGTCTCTTTCAAATATTGCTATTGGGGGCGCCTGGGTGGCTCAGTGGATTAAGCCGCTGCCTTCAGCTCAGGTCATGATCTCAGGGTCCTGGGATCGAGCCCCGCATCGGGCTCTCTGCTCAGCAGGGAGCCTTCTTCCCCCTCTGTCTCTGCCTGCCTCTCTGCCTACTTGTGATCTCTCTCTCTGTCAAATAAAATAAAATCTTAAAAAAAAAAAAAAAAAAAAGACTGAGTTCTTAAAAAAAAAAAATATTGCTATTGATCTCTTAAAATAAAACAACTTAATTCAGTCATTTTCTACTATAAAATACTGTTATGAGACTTCTGAAAGATTTCTCATTTATATTCTTTACTTATCTTTATTCTTCAGTATCCAAATTATGAAGACTGAATAATCATACAACATACATCATAGTTTAGTCTAACTCTTCTTTCAAATACACTGGCTCATTAAAAAGTAATATGAAGGAAAATTTTCTTGGATAAAAGCAAATTATTTATCATAATATGTACATATTTTTCCATCCCTTTTGTGATTTTTCTCCTTTCTTTTATATATATATGAAAAATTAAATATTCCTAGACGATTAAAGATATATGATTCTTCATCACAAGTCTATTAAAATAAATGATCGAAAATGAGTCTAGCAACAAGTTGGATTGTATTATATATTTATTTATTTAGATAATGATATAGATTGATTAAGTACACATTCACATATACATTGTAGATACAGGCATATACAGTGTGTACTTGTAGGGAGTAGTTATGAAATAATGGAGAATTCCCTTGGTAGGGAAAAAGGCACTTCCTTTTTCTTATTACCATAGAACAATTTAAATTAAAAAAAAAGAGCAATGGGAAGTTCACCTTACTAGGGAGAAAACATCTCATCTTGAGGGAAGTCTTTGTCTCAATGGTCCAGGCAGACACCTTGAAACTAAATCGTCACCCACATACCTAGTTGTTTGTTGTTGTTATTGTCACCCTAGTATGCCAGATGAGGAAATTGACATTTACCGGTGAACATCAAGATGGAATACTATTTGAATCCATGAATAATAACTCCCTAGGGGTTCTCAAACATTATCCTGAAGTAATTTGAAGAGGCTGAAGTGCAAGCATTGCCCCTAGAGGTGAATTTAATAAATATTTTAGTGCTATTTTGACATCATTATTACATAAAGATGGGTAAGGTCTAGGGAAACAATGTAACATAATACGAGTTAATGGAGTTTTTCAAATGGCTAATAGCTGCATAATAATGTGATTTTAAATTATGCTTCTAATTATGATCTAACTAATTTCACTAGTAAATTATGGTGATTTGTAAATATTTGTATTTTCATAAGTATTAATTATGAATAATAGATTAAGGTGGCAGAAACAGATTTTATTTTACACCAGCTGCTGAGAATACCAAGGGAAGAGAACTATGGGAACAAATCAGATTTCCCAAAAGTATACAAATAATGAATCTTTTGGTTAAGAATGTCAAGTTTAATTTAACATTGCTGTTTCAGTGTACTACTCTTCAATGTGTATTTATTCACGGCCTTGTGCCAGCTACCTGGATCAACTCCAGTTGCCTACTGAGTTAAAATCTGGCTTGCCTAAGGAATGATTCCAATGTATTCAAATCTGACACACAACATAAAAATCCTTCTGAATAGTTAAACTGTTGAGAGCTATTTGAATGATGAACTTTGGATCAATTTCGAAGTAATCATCTGCTTTATTTGGGGCCTATTATACTATTTCAAGTTCTCCTTCCTCTACACTGGAACTCCTTCTTTATTACATACATTTTCATTCACTCCATAGAAATGACAAACAATGTTTGAAACATCTGGAGCTGTACTACCTGATAAAGTGCCTAGAACTGTCACAAATTGATTTATCTCTTTGTATATATTTGGTTCTGCTTTTTCCCATATAATTAAAAGGGAGATTTTTTTTTTTTCATTTAATAGATAAAAATATCACAAACATTAGCCAATTAATAAACTGAAGGAACTCCTCAGGATATAGATCTTACATGCTATCACAATGTAAATACAAAAAAAAAATAATAAGTGATCAATAATACGGAAATTCTTTGAACATTAAAATATTCAAAACATTCAGCACATGTTAAAACTTTTCTATCTTAAACTTCCTAGAGATTGTTTTATAAAAAGGAAATGGTGCTTGCTACAGGTTACAGTATTTAAAATTATGCATTCATCTATAGATGATGTGATAATAATCCTCACAAAACAAACCTTCTCTCACACCCTGAAATCTAGATTTATTCTGCCCCAGTCCAACTAGAGAATATGAAGTAAGGAAATATTTAGCATTTTTAAAATGTATTTTCCCCTCCTGTTTTGACTGTGTCTCATTTTAATGGCTCTCAATTATGGCTCAATGTGGTCCTAGAGATCTTGAGATTCACAAACATAGTTGATTTCAGGTTACCCCAAAGCCTTGACACGGTATGAGAAATGTCAGTACGCTGTTTCTGGGAAAGATATTGAAATCCAGTGTAATATTTGAGCAGTAAGATGCTATTCACCCTGCTTCCTTTCAGAATGTCAAAGATGCAGAGATTTAGAGAGACGATTCTTTGGCTTGAAATATTGCCATAACCATTATACCTACCACTCAAAATACAAGAGTTCTTAAACTTTAACAATCATACATTGAGCTGTACAAATTAGGGTATACATTATAAATAATGATCTCTGTAGTGCGATGTTAGGGATAAAGGAAAACCACTCAATGTCAAATATCTCCTTGATTTAATGAAATTGTACCAAAAGTGAGGTTGTTTTATTAAAAATTCATACAAATGATTACTAAGTTCTGTCTTAATAATGCCAAATAGGCTAGAGACTACAGTAACACTGGATGCTAAGGGTCAGAAAAGATATGAATAAAACAGAATAAACAATAATACCATTAAAGGTAAACTATTGAAAACATATTTTTATTCTTTTACAGTTTGCACTAGACTGACCTACATTCAAATAATAGATATTGTCGACAAGTATGTATATAAAAAGTATATATTCATACTGATACATACTTTACAGCATATTCTTACAAAAATATTGAATCAACTATTTTAAGCCACAGTATTATGAGAAAATAATAGTTCAGTATTTTGCCTGGCAAAATTATGTTACGATAAACACTTATGCATTTGATGTCCTCGATTCTGAAATAACTTTATTTCCTGCTGTGAAACTGAGAAAATGCAGTTGATAATATCAGGTTTAAGGCTCACATTTTATATTGATTTGTCAGAATGAGAAGCAGTAACTACAGGCCTGGGAAACCATGCTGCTCTGCCCTTCTGGCTTCAAATAAGCCCCAAGATGAGGAGTAAATAGTAATAAGAAAAAGCAAAAGACTCAAGGATTATTATATGAGACATTTACTAGATCTTCTTTAGTCTAGACACATGACTATCTTTGGAATATTTAAGAATAAAGAGTAGGTAAATGAATTTGAATTTACTGAATATATTTTTCAGCATTAGATATTCTGATACTAGTAATGAAAGTCTACGACAAATAAAACCTTTTTCCCTGCTATGCTTCATGCCTTGAGAAATGTAATTTCCTGAATAAGTAATCTTAATCCAATGAAGATTTAATTTGGTCTTTTTACTTTACAAATGTAATTCACTTACTCAATAAAATTTTGGTTGGTTGAAACAGCAAGGGATATATCAAAGACATATTAAAATGTCTTAAATAAGTCTATTTTCTTGATGTTGCATTATGAAACATTTTCCAAGTCATAAAGCTAATCTGCATACCCCCATAACTGCATAAAATATAAAGATAATGGATTCTTCAATGGTTATTTCATTTCTCTAATGATCTCAATAAATCAATAGCATGCCTCCAAATATTCCACTCCCTCCCAGAAATACTACACTTTACATCATAAAAATCATTTCTCTTAATTTGTATAAAACTATTATGTTACACGTATTCTTACAAATAAAGTTTATTTGTAGAGTCTAAAACCACGATTATCAGGGAAAATATTTAAATGACATTATCAAATCATGGATGGGAAAAGCAAAATTATTGAATAAAGGTGTCTAATGTGATTGATTGGTACCTCCAAACCAATGTTGCCTGATCTTTAGTGAAAGAACAGGAAAAGGGAACTAAAAAATGGAAATTTCCTAATTCACTACACTTTGACAGAACTGGCTACTGAGTATAACATGGTCAGGCCAAGAGACTGTACCTGATATATCTTTGAAGTGAAACATTTTCAGCAGTTAGGACAGAATCATACCCTTTGTTGAAAATCTGTTTTGAAAACAATATATGAAAAAGGCTTTCTTAACTGAATATGGAGAATGTTGTAAATTGTTACCATTTTCACAATATCTTTCAACAGATAATAAGTCTTTCAATTTGAATTTTTTGAAGAATTTTCTATTTTTAAAACAAAACAGTACTATTTTTTTCTTATATATGGGCAATAAGCTGTTCATTTTTAGCCTTAGTTAATGAACATGTTACCACAAGTCAAAAATGAAAGCAGTTAGCCAAACTTGCTCTAAATGGTTTCAATAGCACCATACAGAAGTTGCTATAAATTTGCTTTTGAACCAGTAAGGTACTTGAACATCTGCATTTAACCCTGTTCTACTTCAGGCTGTTGAGTACTGCTTACATGAGGGGGAAAAACAAAACAAAACAAAACATAGCAAAACAAAATAACAAAAACAAAACTCTTCTCCCTAGTGATGAGGGTATTTGTTACAGAAGTAGATTAGAAAAAAAGAACAGTAAATCTTAGCTAAATCTCCAGACCAAAGTAAATATGGTAAAGAGTTCTTATTCTGAGTAAAATATATACATACCCCATTCCCAACTTCTTCATTCAAACACAAAGGCCAAATCACGGTTCAAAATGTAGGTATCATCTCCTTAATAAGTCCATTATTAATCAGAGTCACTTAGCCAGTCTATATTGGTGTCTGCCTCTGTGAGCTCAGAAAACTGTGTGTGCCACAAGTACCATGTATAAACTAGGATGGCCACTGGGGATTTGCCTGATAGCAAACTATGAATTCCTTCAGGTGGTGGACTATGTTTCCTCTCTAAACTCTGATAACTTAGCCCACTATTTTTCACTAAATATTTACTAACAAATGAGTTGTTAGTCTCTCCATGTGTTTTTTCAGCCAAGTTTGTTTTCCTTCTCTTTTTTTTTCTTTCTTTTTTTCCAAAGCAGAATATATTATTTCTTTGAGTTGAATAATTACGTTGTGGATTCGTATTTTAAAAGATACCCTTTTGGTATATCTAAAGCTAATTTTAAATTGATCATGTTTTGTGTTGAAGGCTTTCTGAAGGCATATAAAAAAGTAAAGGTGATCTCATTAGATCCATGTTTTACTATTAAGAACTAGTTTTGTGAGATATCTTCTCAAGGAACCATTTTTCGTAGGTATAGGTTTTATAGCATACAAAAAAAAAAAAAAACTACATAGTATCCTAAATGGTCTGTTAATATCTACAGTTAAGAGATGTGATTACTTCATTCAGCCATGCATTTCCTAAGCTAATATGGACTTGGAATCTTCTGTTTTGTGTAATTCCCATTAAAAACCTTGAGTCCTCACATTTTGTAAAACATACTCTGAAAAATGCTATATTACTTTATTATGATCAAATCAAAATTTTGTTAATACCTGTTAAGATTAGCTATAAAGTTATAGAAACAGTTGCAGGAGTAACAATATCATAAAAAGAGTTATCTCGTGGTGAGAGAACAGAGCAAACCGAAGGAAAATAAGTCATCCAATAGACAAGTAAAGTTCAACTGAATATGTACAACATTTTCCAAATTCAAAGAAATAATCACTGAGTAATAGCATAATTTTAAAAATAGATTTACAAGAAGGAACATCCACTGGTCATAGAAGAATGAAATAAAAGAAATTTCTGCAAGCTTCTGTTAAAAAATACATAATCATAAATATTTTCACACAAAGAACGGAAAATCAGACAATCTTGGATCTTTGTGCCAGTGACAATGGAAGCTATGAGAAATTGGAACATTCTCCACAAGGAAATGTTTTTCCCACATAAATTTTTACACCCAGCCTCACTATCAGTTGAACATGAGAGTCAAATAAATGCATTTTTATTAAGTCTTGAACATACCACCCTGTCTTAGTTTGCTCAATTTGTCATAACAAAATACTATAAGACTAGTTGGATTAAACAATGGAAATTTATTTCTTACAGTTATGGAAGATCTCACAGGTCTTAGAAGTTCAAGATCAGTGTGTGAGCAGGGTCAGTGTCTAGTGAGAGCTCTCTGGATTCTAGGTGGCCACTTCACTGCTGCATTCTCACATGGCCTTTCACCTGGTCTCTTTGTATAAGGCCACTAATTACATCATGAAGGCCTCACCTTCATGACCCAACCCAACCTGAATTATCTCCTAAAGGTCCCATCTCTGAATATCTTCATATTGGACGTTTGGGAATGAACATATGAATTAGAGGGGAACACAAACATTGAATCCATAACACACCCCTCCTTTATTTTTATTAGGTTATTAGAAAATGCCCTGAAACAAAATGAGGACTATCAAGCATGAATCTTATCTGTTCCACACATCTGTTAACTTCAAATTCCATCAGATTATTGATTCTATTTGGTATCCTACTGTGATCTAGAGTTAATCTGATAATTAATAATTTATTCCTGAAAGTCACTTCAAAATGCCTGCTATTGCAGAATAATTGGCTTTATGTTGTTTAGGAGGTGTCATTTTCTATGTCATAACATTTGTTCATTAATTAATTTTTTACTATGTAAGCACTCAATTTTCTTGGCTGCTATATGTTGAGAGTAGCATATACATATATGTCTTCACAGTTTAAAAACTCATCAGAAAAAATATAGGAGACATGACTTTTATTTCCTTTGCTATTTTCCAATATGCTCCAATTAAGGAGAAAGCATAGTTTTAATAAATGGAACAATATACCTTACATTTTTAGTTAAATGAATGTCAGACTATGAAAGAAGATACTTGTCTTAATGTGAGTATATGAAAATAGAATGTGAATCCTTCCAACTCTCTTATTTAAATATTTTCACTTTCTTTGGTATTTATCCTGTGCTTCCAACAATGTTTTTATTGATAATGTGTTATGTGGATATGTGTATGTGCATGTGATAAACAAAGGGGAGTAATCTGTGTACAGAAACAATAAGAAAGTAGAGGGGTACCTGAGTAGCTCAGTCAGTTAAACTTCTGCCTTTGGCTCAGGTCATGATCCCAGGGTGTTGAGACAGAGCCCTAGGTGGAGCTGCCTCTGTCTGACACTCCTCTGTCTGCAGCTTCCCTCTGTGCGTGTGTTTTTTCTCTCTGTTAAATAAATAAATAAAATCTTAAAAGCAAAAAACCAAAAAACAAAACGGTAAGAAAGTGGAATGGAAGGGGTGTTAGAAGCATACCAAGAAAGGTCTTTTGCTATAAAGTTTAAGGCTAAAGAAAATTTTGGGGGGCTCTGATCACTGAATCTCAGGAAGACAATTCATTATAATTAGTTTATTCTCTCCTTAGACAAGTCCTAAATATGGCGTGAAGCTTGGTCATGTCTATGGAACAAATAGTATAGTCCTTTCTATTCTGCTTTCTGCTTAAGGGATATTACAACAGCAAGGTAAATAGATGTTTACATTTAAATCAATATGGTTGCTTACTCTGAATAAGGCATTTTGTTAAGTATTCAAGATAATTACATGGGTTTAAAACCTAGCCAGCCCACTCATTAGCTGTGTTGTATTGGTCAAGTTATTTAAACTCCATATGCCGTGGTTTCCTCATCTGTATAAAGTGATATTAGCAGTTACTTAATAGGGAGATATCCCTTAATAGGGAGCAATTTAGCACAGTGCCTAAAACAGTAAGTATACAAAGCTGATTTATTTTAAAATGTCTATAATGATCATAATAGTGTTTATATAAAGAAGGTGTAGTACAATAGATAATAATTTAAATGAGAATGTGTAAATAATTGTATAATTTTGATATTTCCAGAAATGGATTTACATAAAAGTAGCAATCATATTTAGGTTTCTTGTTGTTTTTGTGAGCAAACAAGTAAATAACTTTATTTTCCTTTCTTCTTAATGGATTGATGTACCATACATTTTCTTATGTAGTTTTGTGTCATCATGTTATTTTCATTACCAATATAAAACAGAAAGACTTTCATTGGTGGTCTGAAAGGATAATATTAGGTTTAAGCTGAAAATATTCTAAAGCCTGTTGGGCAACATTGCAACTGACATTTAAAGCATATTTTTGCAGGTAAAAACAGATGGACAACTGATTCTTTTGCATGTTTTCAAGTGATAAATGTAGTTTAGGGGTATAAAAACCCCTTCCAGTCTCTGAAATTCTATTAGCGGTAACTGTGCAAACACTAATACAATCGGAGAGAGGCTCTTAAACCTGCTATGCTGGTAGAATATGGGAATACATGCAGAACTCTATAATCAAACTTATTTTATCTTTAACCATATAGAGATTAGTATCTTGAGTTACCTTGATCTTCTTTCATGTCACTAAAAACTTGAAAAGATTTGTGGATAGGGATATTATTGAAATCGAGCCTTAATTGGAACTTAATCTCCATAATTATGCATAATTGCCTGTGTTTATTACTCCTACGATGAGGACACATTTTTCTTTAGCTCCCAGGAAGCATGTGTTAAAGCATCACAACAGCATTAGATAATGTGATTGTATACACTTCACTGATTTTATTTGGTTATACAATATTATTATTCAAAGAGAGACACAAAGAACTTAAAGCACGATGGCCTCTGATTTTCCTAGTAACTGTACTGAAATCAAAATATAATTTCAAAAATATTATCCTTTAAATATATTTAGAATGGACAGAATTAATTTAGACTAAAACTGTGTAATATATTGAATACTTCTATAAGTCTCCGTTCTGAAATGTTCTATAATATAGGTGTTTCAGGAATAAGGAATCAAGTATTCATTACATTTTTACTAGATCAACTTAAGATGTTAATTTCAGGGAAATATCTGGAGTATAAACAGAATTAATGATTAATTTCAAAAATGCTCACAATTTATGATTGACAATACTGTATCATCACTGAGATACCAATTTAAAATGATCCATAAGTGCTTATATCCTTTTTCCTGTTTTTGATAGACCATTCTTTCAGTTATGATTCCACATCTTGTTATCGGTAGATATGATGTACTACTACATCCTAAGAGTATACATACATCCTAGAAGCTGTAGAACTAAGGATAAATCTATCAAACTAAGCAGTTTAGGTAAAAATTCAAATGAGAGAATGGGAAGAACAATCCTCAAACAGTCCATTGATAGGCAACTCAAAAATCATTAAAGCTTCAACTAGTAAAGAAAATATTGGATGTCTTTTTTGGTGTTTTATCAAATAGTGGGACAAGGCAGATTTACTTTCTATCCCAGTTCTCAAAACATACAACATGTCTAAATCTGAAATAGAAATTTCCAAATTATCGTTCCTTATAAATCTCAAATGAATTTGGTAACACTTAAAAAAAATTTTTATATATTTATTTGACAGCGAGAGACAGAGAGCGAGAGCAGGAACATGAGCAAGGAGAGTGGGACTGGGCAAGCAGGCCTCCTGCTGAGTAGGAGCCCAATGTGGGGCTCTATCCCAGAACTCTGGGATCATGACCTGAGCCAAGGCAGAAGCTTAACAACTGAGCCACCCAGGTGTCCCATGGCAACATTTTTTGAATGCTAAATATTACCTACTTGGTTTTTTCTTTTACTAGGTACATTTTATTAAGAAAAATCCTAGTTTTGTAAATATGTACTTTGGCTAGTCCTGATATATTGGATTATTTATGTGTGTGTGTGTGTGTGTGTGTGTGTGTGTGTAAATGCAGCAGACCCCCCTCCCCATTTTTTTTTTTTTTTTAAACTGTAGTCTCTGAAATCATCCATTTAGGCCCAGCCTCAATGAATAGAATTTCCTCAGGATCTTTTTAAACAATACCAAAATACTGATGCCATACATTTTCTTATAAGAGTCTTTTTTTTTTTTTTATAAGAGTCTTTTTTAAAAAAAGATTTTATTTACTTATTTGCCGGACAGAGAGAGTACAAGCAAGGGGAGTGGCAGGCAGAGGGAGAAGCAGGCTCCACACTAAGGAGCCCGATGAGGGACTTCAACTCATGACCTAAGCCAAAGGCAGACACTTAACAAACTAAGATACACAGGCATCCCTTCTTAATAAGGTTCTGATTTGATAATTTCTGATGTGGGAATTACTTTTCAGGTCATTGTAATAGGTGCCAGCGTTATGAATTAAGCCAGTAGACTAAGAGCTTATTGTGAGCAGGGGCTTTTTTGTTTATCCAGGTGGGCACCAAAACATAGACCACAGGCTATAACAACAAATTTATTTTATTGTATATAAAGACTTTTTATGTTCTGAGAAAAAAAAATTGTTGGCAATGAGCTTTTTGAAGAAGCTAACCAATCTGTGATGAGTTTCATCTTTGGCACTATTTGGACTTTCAGTTGTGAAAAACTACATACAGAGAAGTCAATTTGGTTTCTGATGATATTAGAAACAGCTAGAACTTGAAGTGTGTGGAATATTTTGATTTTTTTCATAGACATTATAGATTATTCACTCTTATCAGCCCCCAAATTTTGGAAAGAATCATAAGTGGTCTTCGAAATAAAAATATTAATAGTTAAAATGTATAGTATGCTACATAATCAACTAATCACTGTTCAAATTGTCTATTTAAATTCTTGCCTGAACCATAAAAATTAGGCAACTTTACTAAAAAAAAACAAAAACAAACAAACAAAAAAAAACAAAAACTAAAGTCTAGATACATGCTGTTATTTTCCTAAGCTTACATAATGACAAGTGGTAGAACTAAAATTCAAAACAGGATTAGTGGGAACGCTTAACAGTAGTAATTGCCTAGTGTACTTGCTAATAAATTTATAAAACCTCCTCTAATAAAAAAGTTAGTCCTGTTCTCCTGCAAGTCTCTGTAAACTGTGGTATATTTGGAAACATAGAAGAAATTTGGTGCAGAGGAACAGGTGTTGTCAGTTTACAACCCCTAAAGGCCTGTCTTTTTCTGGGTCCTGGGAAACACCCTCTTGAAAAGTAATCATTAAGGAAGGTGATGCCCTTATCTCCCAGGATTTGTAGGAGGGCAAAAGCCTAACTTTGGCAGGTGACTTGCTCCAGTTTTAAAATAACTCCTGTCACAGAGATATGACAAAGCTTACTTTTTCTTGGTGCAAAGCCAACTGGCAAACAGACATGTCCTACAACCTCCCTACACAGCTCTTAAAAATTTTTCTACCCTTTTTTTCAAAGTAAAAACCTTGAATAAAGTTTATTTTGTCTATTTAAATTTGTCCAGCCCAATTTTTCCCTTAACATAGTTTTCATTTCAGCTAACTTAAATATATATATGTATATATGTGTACATATATGTACATACATACACACACACAAACACATATACTGTTTGCCTTGAATAAGAATAATAGAAACAACAAAAATTTTTCTGTAGTGCCTGTTTCTTCTGGTGGCCTTTCATTACTTTGTCTGTATTCCAGCAAAATCACATAAGACATTGCCGGAATTGTGACTAATAATGATTACCAAAATAAAAATGTGTTTTAACAATTGAGTTTTGATTCATGAAATCAAATTTATTTTCATCACACTAGACTAGGAATTAGGAGCCTAAGATTATGTTTTGGCCTTGACAATACTTTTTGTTTGTTTGTTTTGAGAGAGAGAGAGGAAGAACGAGAGGGAGAATGAGAGGGAGAAGCAGATGCCCTGCTGAACAAAGATGAACAAAGATGAGGGACTTGATCCCAGGACCCTGAGATCATGACCCAAGCCTGAGAACATGACCTGAGCAGATGCTGAACCAACTGAGCCTCTAGGGCTCCCCTTGACAATACTTGTTAAATGTCAGTACATCTCATTACCTTAATAAGTCGGGATATCTGTAGAAATTTTACACTTATTTTAGAGGTGGAGTCTAGAAGTGATTTCATTTATCAAATGTGTGTGATTATATGGCTTAAAGAAAGAATTAGGTGCAAAAAAGTACAGATTAAAAAAAAATCTACTAAAACATGAAGATCTCACATTCAGTCGTTTCTACTTTCTTCCATTACATCTTCCTTCCTAATAAAATTGAGGCCAGAAATTTTCTTTATAACAATAGCATTGTGTTGCTCCTCTCCCATAAGGTTTCTGAAGTTAGATACCTCAAAATACATATGAGAAACTAAAAAACACTGTCCGTTATTTTGGTCATGCTTGCATCAGTGTCCTCGTATTTTTATACAACTTGGTCAAACTGTTATAAACAAATAGGATGTTCTTTTCTTCCCATAAGTGTAAAATTTTAAAAGTATTACAGCTTTTGTCTTTATCCGAGTCTAACGTCTCTCCTTTCTATGGTGTTTTTGAAGGGACGGGGGGTGGGAGGTTGGGGTACCAGGTGGTGGGTATTATAGAGGGCACGGATTGCATGGAGCACGGGGTGTGGTGCAAAAATAATGAATACTGTTATGCTGGAAATAAAAATAAATATAAAAAAAAAAAAAAGAAAAATACCAAGTGTCAATAGAGCATGATTATAGTGCAATGAGGATAATGATTACATCTATGAAGGTGGCATGAATTTTGGGTGATGGTCAAAAAGACATCAAGTTTACTTTTATTTTAAAAATCAGTTCATTGAAATTCATTTAACATTTTAATATAGCCCATTAAAATAGCAACCAAAACTATAAAATTATTTTAAATGAACCAAACTATATATCAAGAAAGCAATGACATTTTTGCCAGAATATACAAAAGAAAACACTAATCAATAAATATGTGACAAACTTGTGTTTTGAATGAATCAATATATTAGAGTTGACATTTCTTTCCAAATTAGCCTATAAACTCCATCATCTTCTGTTGAATTTCCAATATTTTTATAAGTTATTTTTAAATTTTATCTAGGAGATAACTGTTAATAAACTAATCTAATTTCAGTAATAGAAGGAGAGAGGAAGAAAGAAAGCAGAAGAAGGAGATATTTGGGAATTTTGAATGACTTGACTATCTAGGCATCAAGATTCCTAGCTTAAAGTAATTAAAATTGTACATAAATAACATCAATAAACAGATCAATGGAATAAAATAAATAATGCAGCAATAGACCAATTTATACATGGAATTTTAGTTATGATAAAAGAGATCTTTAAATCGGTAGAATGATGGATAGTTCAAATAAATGTGTTAAGGGAATTGAAAATATTTTAAAATATAAATATAATTTTAGAGCTCTTAAACTGTACACAAATATCCAACTAATATAAATAATATAATTATGAGAAGATAAGGACTCTGAGGAATAGATTGTGTGACTCGTAAGTAGTAAATGGGGGAAAGCTGACACCAAACTCTGACCTCAGACTGTACATAAAACAAAAATACTTGAAAATACATTAATTTTTTTTAAGTTTTCTAAGTTTCTGTCAGGGAAATGTAAATCCATAAGTTAAGACCAAAATGTTTGAATGTGTTAAAATTCAGCAAATTTATACAGCAAAATAAATACCATAAAAATGATAAGATAATGTTAGGAAGGAAGAAAACACTTGCAATATGAATGAGAGAAAATAATATCCACTATATGTTTTAAAAAATATTTCAAAATAGAATAAAACACACAAAAAATTGAAATATTTCCTCCAAAATATTCCATATTGGAACTTTAATTAACTTATTTGTCCAGAAAATACCTTTTGAGGTACTGCTAAGTGGATGAAATGACAGGCAAGTAAATACACAGGTTTTATCATGAGGGATATATAGTCTATTGATCTGTTACCAAAAAAACACAATAGTGAATGCATTTGGCTTAAGTAGAAATGAGCAGATCTTAGGGATTTATTGTACATTTTTTTTAAAGATTTTATTTAATTATTTGACAGAGAGAAATCACAAGCAGGCAGAGAGGCAGGCAGAGAGAGAGAGGGAAGCAGGCTCCCCGCTGAGCAGAGAGCCCGATGCGGGACTCGATCCCAGGACCCTGAGATCATGACCTGAGCCGAAGGCAGCGGCTTAACCCACTGAGCCACCCAGGCGCCCCTTATTGTACATTTTTTTAGAGACTTTTTTATTGGGACAGAGAGTGCAAGTTGAGGGGAGTAGAAAGGGAAGCACAGACTTCGTGCTGAGTGCAGAGCGAGATGTGGGGCTCAATCTCATGGTTCTGAGATCATGACCTGAGCTGAAGCCAAGAGTCAGATGCTTAGCTAACTAAGCCTCCCAGGCACCCCCTTTATTGAACATTTTCTAAATGACCTCTTAAAAATGGTATACACCATAAGGAAATGTTTTTAACAGGAATATATAGTTTTGTATAAAAAACAAAATCAACTGGGTAAATTTTATTTTTTTTAAGATTTTATTTCTTTATTTAACAGAGAGAGAGCAGAATTAGGCAGAGTAGCAGGCAGAAGGATATGGAGAAGCAGGCTCTTTGCTGAGCAGCGAGCGCAACGCGGGACTTGATCCCAGGATGCTGGGATCATGACCTGAGTGAAGGCAGTCACTTAACTGACTGAGACACCCAGGTGCCCCTGGGTAAAATTTAAAGATCTTATTGGCTTTATTTAATAATTCATGGATCAGTCTAGCAGGTAGAAGAGAGCTCTGAGGAGTTATACAAAATAAAACACTTTTATAGGCAGAAGGAAGTTTTAGCAGGCAAAAAAGTGGGTTGGTTATTGCAAGGTTATTTTCCTTTAGGGGGATGGCAGGGACTTTCAGGTAGATTACCTAACTGATGATGATGATCAGGTGACTCCTGATTGACTAGTATAAGATTCCATTTTGGGGAGGGCCCAAACTGTAATTAAGTCTTAATTTTCCTGGGTTTGGCACAAGCCAAACTCCATTTTGAGTCTGTTGTCTTGTTTTTAACAGGTTACCTATTCTAAATTATTACACTTTTTCTCATTTAATTCATGCATCATTTACATTCAGAATCATTATCCCTTCTTATTGTTTCTTATTATCCCTTCTTATTGATCAAGAATAATGATAACATAGAAAACATAGAGTTCTTTTCTTCAACCAGACTCTTCCTTTATACTTCATGTTATTCTAGGCACAGTCATCCTCCAAACTAAGAAGAATGAGGACAATTAGAAAACAAAAACAAAATCCTTTGAAGAAAATCTAATACCCCTACCAAGTTAAAGAATTGTTCAGTTGACTTTAAATTTAATGGGGTGCTGAATTGTAGTGGAAAGAAAATGGATCTCAGTGTTATTAGACATGCTTCAGAATGTTTGTCCTTGACATTATTACATAGAATAACAATGCAGAAATCTAAAGTACATTTATGATCAGCAAATAAAAATTGTTGCCAGAGATTGAAATGCCCTGAGGAGGACTATTTGACCTTCTCTTATACCTGAAGCATATCAGTAAACAGAAATGATAAATTAAGATAAACAATATCGTGAATGAAAGTAAGGTATGTGAATTTAGATGTACCTCTTTCCAAAGAAGTCCGTGAAATTAAATATTAAGATATAATACAATTAAATACTATTATTGTAAAAAAATAGTTACCATTTCAGTAGGCTTGTAAAAATTGCTTGGCCATTTATGTCCTAGTGACATAGTTAGACAGCAGGCTTTTTTCTATTTTATAACAACATGTCTCCTGACGTTTTGCATTAATCCAGCATAGACACCATGATCTGGATATTATTCCTACTGAGGAGTATTATTTTCAGATGTTTTGGGGATTGGTGTTATAAAACGTTCATAGTTATTACAACTATCTAAACAATATTTTTTAAAAAAGGATTCTATGAAACTGAATCACTGAACATTGTGTTTTAGCAATTCAGGATTGTCCCCCATATTATTTACTTTGCGGACAGGGCTGCATTTCCCTGAATTAAAAGAATGCTCTTTATGTCTGCTTTATATTGGGCATTAAGTTAGTTAATATAATCAGATTATTACATTTTAATAAAGTTAACTCCATAAGATGCTAAGGAAGGTAAATGAAGAAAAATAGTTTCTTTAAAAAGGTTGGCTAAGTTACTTGGATTGCATCCTGAAAGAGAAAACAAGGGGGAGAAGATTAGTAGAAAAACTGGTAAAATCTGAATTAAGTCTGGAACTTAGTTAACAGTAATACACCAGTATGTATTTCTTAATGCTTTAAATGTACCACGGTATGCAAGATGTTAAGAATTAGGAGAAACTAGGTGTTAGGTGTATAGGAACTCTCTGTACCATCTTTGCAATCTCTCTGTAAGTCTAAAATTATTTAATTTTTTTTAATTATATTGAAAAGTTGAGGAAAGAAATTTTCTTTTTTTTTCCTTTTTTAAAAATTTATTTTCAGCATAACAGTATTCATTGTTTTTGCACCACACCCAGTGATCCATACAATCCGTGCCCTCTTCAATACCCACCACCTAATTCCCCCAACCTCCCACCCACCACCCCTTCAAAACCCTCAGATTGTTTTTCAAAGTCCATAGTCTCTCATGGAGAAGGGAGTTGAGGGAAATTGGAAGGATTTTTATTTTAAAATTAAGGGTTAAATAACACTCAACATATGGATACTATATATATATATATATATATATATATATATAAAATTTAGTATTGCCATTTGTTGTTGTTGTTGTTTTTCACCATGGTAAGTGTACTCTTTAATCTCCATTCTCTGTTTCCCCCAACCCCCACCCACTTCCCCTCTGGTAACCATCAGTTTGTTCTCTATACTTGAGTCTGTTTCTTGGTTTGTCTCTCTCTCTCTCTCTTTTTTTTTTCTTTGCTCATTTGTTTGTTTCTTAAATTCCACAGATGAGTGAAAGCATGTGATATTTGTCTTTCTCTGACTCACTTATTCTCCTTAGCATTATACTCTAGCTCTGTCTATGTTATTGCAACAGCAAGACTTCATTTCTTTCTTTTCATTCATATACACTCACATATATGCCACATCTTTTTTATTTATTCATCTATCAATGGGCACTTGGGCTATTTGCATAGTTTGCTACTATAAATAATGCTGCAGTGGACACAGGGGTGAATGTTTTCCTTTGAATTTGTATTTTTTTTTAAATTTCTGAGGCAAATAACCAGTAGTGAAATTACCAGATCTTAGGGTAGTTCTATTTTTAACTTTTTGGGGAAAATCCCTACTGTTTTCCACATTGGCTGCATCATTTTGCATTCCCACCAACAGGGCAAGAGGGTTACTTTTTTTCTGTATCTTCATCAACCCATGCTGTTTCTTGTTCTTGATTTTTGCCATATTTAACATATTTTCAAGAAATAATTTATTGGAAAATACATTGTAGATAGTTAAATGAGATCATGAATAAAGGGAGGTCAACCCAATCTTCTTCTCTTTGGTATATAGATGAGAGAGATTCTGGGTAATAGAGGTAAGGCACAGGCCTCAAAAAATAAATATATTCTTTTTTTTTTTTTAAGATTTTATTTATTTATTTGACAGAGAGAGATCACAAGTAGGCAGAGAGGCAGGCAGAGAGAGCAGGGGAAGCAGGCTCCCTGCTGAGCAGAGAGCCCAATGTGAAGCTCAATCCCAGGACCCTGGGATCATGACCTGAACCTAAGGCAGAGGCTTAACCCCCTGAGCCACCCAGGTGCCCCGTAAATATATTATTTGACAAAGATATTTATTGTGAACTGGAAGCTCCCTTGATTTTGTCTAAAGTCTCTAAGGGTGAAAACTCAATTGTGATGATATACAAATTTGTCATATATTAGTATTGACATAAATAAGCCATCTGGATAGAGAAAGGGAAATCAAATCATAGAGAAAAGTAAATGTAGACATATGATATATATACCAAGAACCAGAAATTAAAAACTTTTATGGCTTATATTCTTATCATTTTACTATAGAAAACACCTTCATATATAATTTAAGAAACTATTTTCTCCTGGCATTGTTACATATATTTTTCTTTGTACTGAAAGAAAAAGAAATTTTTAAAACCTTTCCCTTCTTATGTGACTTAACAGTAATTTTAAGAACAATTTACTGGCAAAGAACATTCAGCTAAAAATTTAGAGCTTCCTAAGGAAGCAAAACCATATATGAATGATAAGAAGGAAGTATAAAAGCAGAGACTCGGAAAGATTGCAAAGCTATGATATTCCCATGATCCAAAGACATGCAAAGAAGGTGGATGAATGATATGGAAATGGAGATTTCTTATCAATTTCTTCAACCAATTTAATGAATATCCAAAAAATTATATCAAATACCAGTTTGGTGGCAGTGGAGACTTAAACTCAACTCCTGTGGATGGCTTGATTTTCAGTAATTGAAGCATACATGTATAAGCTTCTGTTTTGAAAAGCACAATAAAGCCAAGGGTAATGGTAATAGTTATTGTGGAGTTAAGGGAGGAGATAAATTATCCATAGAAGGAACTCCAAATTGGCTAATCAAATAAGTAATGAATATTATGTAATATTTATTGAGTTTATTATACTAATCATTGCCTTAAGGAATTTGCTAGTCCTATCAAAATTGTAATCACACTTACTCTAATGATTCCAGCATTAGTTTATTTTTCTATTGCTGAGAGGTAGACACTTTAAACAAGTTGATAATATACTTATGTAATGATGTGATTAAGATGTTGATCTAGAAGACTCTATAAAAGGATAAATTTCTAGCCTACCACATATGCAAACAGACAACAAGAGTTCCCCCAAAATTAAAGATGGAAGAAGATAATAAAGCAAACCTGAACAGAAAGCTGAGATAATAATTAATTAAGTTTATCAACATTTAGAAGAAAAATTGATTCTATAAATGGTATGACCCAAGAGGTACCAGAGAAAGAACTCATCAAAAAGCAAGAAAGAGGGATGCCTGGTTGGTTCAGTCATTTGGGCTACAACTCTTGATTTTGGCTCCAATCACAATCTCAGAGTCTTCAGATCAAGATCCCCATCAGCTCCTCACTGGGCATGTGGCCTGCTTAAGATTCTCTCTCTCCCTCTACCCTTCCCCCACCCCACTTAAGTGCTCTCTTTCAAATAAATAAATAAAATTTTTTTAAAGGAAGAAAAAAGTTAAGTACACATATTTTATCCAATAATAATATGACCAGTGCTTCTAGCCTGGAGTAAGTACTACCGTACGGGGACTCCAGTTAGAAGAACCCACCCAGGTCATAATTTCATATGGCTTCAGAGAACAGGAACTACAATGAAAAGCAAGTGATATGAAAAGGGTTGCTTATTTAATCTCCATAGAACACTGTGGACATCATATACACTTATTTTTAAACTGTGCAGTAGAAGCAAGTGAAGAAGAAAGGTATCTTTCCTTTTAGAACTGTCCTGGGAGTGAGGGCTCTGCATTAGGAACATTATGCGTTTTATGACCATAGAGTAAATCAGCCTACAACTGAAGCAGAAAAAAAGCATGGAAGGGCATCATGCTTTGGTAGTTTTATGGCAACATCCCAGTAGCTGATGAGTGACTGGCATATTTTGGCAAGATTATATATTTCAGCACAGAATTGTTGGTTAAACTGAGTCACCTTAATAGACTGCATCAGGAAAAGAGTAAAATTGAAGATCTCCTTAAATGAGCTAAGAAGAGAAGTTCATAAGCACACAAGAGCAATTCTTGAAAACACCAAAAATTGTTTAGGAAATTTTAAGAAAGGTGGAGCCTATGCAGTATGAGAAGCAGTGAAGTCATCAAGATATTTATTTTTCTACCAGTATTGTGATTTGTCCTATATTCGTGGGCTTCTGTACCCTGGAAAAATTTGGGTATATTTGAAATGGTGCTAGAAATGTTTTATAAGAGATCACACTGTACTTTATAAAGGATAATTCCTGGAGTCTTGGGAAGTACAAGATGCTAAAAAAAAAAAAAAATACACCATTATTCTCAAGGAAGTCACCTGAAGATTTTTTTTTTTTAAGTGGGAGTCCAAGGCACAATAATTACAATTTTTTTCATGAAAGGTAATTTATTGAATTAGAATTTCTATCTGTTCCTTTTTCATTTTATAAATGATGGGTCTATAGATTTCATTTTATAAATGAAATATTTCAAAAAAGTCATACAAAAATAAACAAGGTAAGTCAAAATAAACAAAAACCATCATTAAAAGAGTGAGAAATTTGACCACTGATTTAAATTTTTAATGAATAGTTGAAACATGTAGATAGGAATAGTAAACAAGGTTATATTATGTATACTATTTGAAAATATATTTAACTAACTTTGATTTTAATTAAGTGCAGGGAAAAATCAAAAATAAAATAAAGTATGGAGTCAGAAATAAAATATTTTTAATACAAAATATATTCATTAATAAATAATCCTTCTGAATGATCAACAAAGATCATGCAAATATGGGGTTGTGATGATATTTTGAAACTGATATCCAAATATATCAACTGATTACTTTTCTTAATGTGAGTTTATTAATGCAGATACTATTCTTTATGGCACAATTCCCCAAAATAATGTATAACAATATCACCATGTTTCAGCATTCTCACATTAAACGTAAATCATAAAAATCTAAAGGTGAAAGAAAAATGTAGTAGCAAAGGAATAGTGATTGTCATAAGCTACACTGTGTCCCTTTATAATTTATATTTTGAAGTCCTCTCAATGCCTCAAAATGTAAAGTGTATTTAGAGATAGGGCTTTTAAGTGACGGTTAAAGTTAAATGAGGTATTTAAGGTGCTCCTTAATTCTGAAAACAGATGTCCTTTAACAGAGATTAGGACTGTGTGAGAGGGGAAAAGAGAAGACAGCCCTTTACAAGTCATGGAGAAAGGTCTCACAAGAAACACACCTTGATGACATTATCATCTTGGACTTTTAGCCTCCAGAACTGTAAAGAAATAAATGTCTGATGTTTAATCCAGCAAGTCTGTGGTATCTTGTTCTAGTAGCCCTAAGAAACTAATAGAGTGATACTACATCCTTTCAGTGGTGGCATACAAAAACAAATTGTCACAATGGTGATAGAATTTCACACCCTTTGTGTCTTATGCGTAACAGAAATCGTGGGTCACGTGCCTCACACTTGTTAAAAATGCATTTTTGTGAAAGTTCCCCAACAATTTACACTTAAATTTCTTCTTAAGAGTAAATGGATCATATTCATCCTTGGAATATCAAATTCCACTCCTCTTGCCTCTTCGAAATTTCTAGAAGAAATTATTGTCTTAAACCTGGACCCAGGGTGCGTTCTTTCAATCTTTCAGCCTATTATTACTTTCACTCTTGATTTCCTAAAGCCTTCTATATTTTTCAAAAATACTTCAGATTGGGACGCCTGGGTGGCTCAGTTGGTTAAGTGTCTGCCTTTGGCTCAGGGCATGAACCCAGCACATCTCGCTCCCTGCTCAGCATGGACCCTGCTTCTCCCTCTCCCTCTGCCTGTAGCTCCCCCTGTTTGCCTTGTTCTCTCTCTCTCTCTCTCTCTCTGTTAAATAAATAAATAAAACCTTAAAAAAATACTTCAGATAAACCAAAATTATAATTTTCTGTTTGGAAGACTTGGAACAACAACCTTTCTTGCACATTGGCTTAAAACGCCACCAGAGTATCTAAAAGTAATTTATCTGATTAACAAAATTAAATCTTATAGCAACTGTTTTCATTTGGAAAGATTCCAAACATAAATATAATTCTGGTAAATATTTGTACTATGTTTGTGTTATATTTTTCATGAAGTAAGTGTGGTAAGAATTACTTGATTCCAAGTTGCTGAATCATTCATACAAGAAATGTCTCAGCAAGAAGAAATGTCTCAGCAAGCCGTAGGGTAAATTACAACTAAATTGAAAATAATATTAATTCTTTGGTTATTAATTGTCACACATAAAAATTGTTTATTCCTTATGATAACACTGTAAAGTTGGGGAGATAATGATGTTGCTAGTGATAATGAATATGAAAAGAGGGATGACCTATATACAAGTACATTGCTAAGCATTATTTCATTTAAATTCCCTAGCAAACCTTAAAGTCAAGCGTTGCTATTGCTTTGAGAAAATAAATCTCCTAAGTGAGGAACCACTTTTTTAAGATCAGATAATACCTGGTGATTCTGAATTTCAAACTCAGTGTTGTCTAACTATAAGCTTATACTCTTTCTATCACATGACATATCCATTCATAGATATTTGCTGAGTGACTGTTATGTGTCAGTCACTTTTCTAGGTGCAGGGTTATTCAAGATGGAAAAAAAAAGTAAATGCAATTATTTGTGGAATTTACCAAATAACACAAACATACGAATGTAGAAAGTGCATAATGGACCTGTAATCCAATCTTATTTCACCCATACAGCTAAGTATTTAGAGCGCATATTGGTAGGTATGTTTCTATGAGTTTATTTAGTTCTTCATTGCTTTGCTCAAATAATTTAAAGCAAATCCAACTTATCATTTCTTTTTTTTTTTTTTTTTTTTTAAGAGAGGCTTTCAAGCCACTCTTTTTTTTTTTTTTTTTAAAGATTTTATTTATTTATTTGACAGAGAGAAATCACAAGTAGTCGGAGAGGCAGGCAGAGAGAGAGAGAGAGGGAAGCAGGCTCCCTGCTGAGCAGAGAGCCCGATGCGGGACTCGATCCCAGGACCCTGAGATCATGACTGAGCCGAAGGCAGCGGCTTAACCCACTGAGCCACCCAGGCGCCCCAACTTATCATTTCATTCACCCATAAAAACTTTAGTATGTAGTATTACAAAATTTTAAAAACTACATTTTTAGGGGCACCTGGGTTGTTTAGTCAGTTAGGCAGCTGCCTTCAGCTCAGGTCATGGTCTCCAGGTCCTGGGATCAAACCCTAGATAAGGCTCCCAGCTCAATGAAGAGCCTGCTTCTTCCTCTCCCTCTGCCTGCTGCTCTACTTGTGCTGTCTCTGTATCTTTCTGTCAGATTTTAAATAAATAAATAAATAAAACCAGTAAAAACAAGCAAAAAACTACTTTTTTACATGGCTGCAATGTCATGAAAACTGCTAATAAATACAACACAACTCCTCAACATCATCTATGTTCATAATAAAATTTCCCCTAAATGTCTTGAAACTGTCCAACATTTGTCATGCATTTTTAGTCTAATTTATAATCACACCCACCATCATACATACACAAAACTTTTTTTTTTTTCTAAGCAATGTTTATTGTTATTGAAAATACATGTTTCCTATAGACAATTCCACATTCTGGTAGTAGCTAGTTGTTCCCACTTTTTTCATTATATCTTAAAAAGTGAGAAGTATAGAAGTTCTAAAAGATTTAGGATCACTCTAGTAAGCCTGTTTTTGGAAACCACAACAAAAGCCACAGATACATGGTAATCCCACTATTAAGGGTGTTAAAATTCATCATTGTGTTCAGTTATTAACAGCCTCATCTATCACAAATGGCCTAATAAATGTTTCAAGTGGTAATTTTATTATCAATTGCTGATTATTGCTTAGATAAATTACTTCATTCAGAGTTTTAAAGTGGTTAAAACTCTGTCATTCCATGTGACTGCATTATCAAGAACTTTCCCTCAAAGTATTCAATTAATCATAACTACAGTTTATGCAATAATAGCAGACTTAACGATGTTCAGTAGATATATATAAATATCATATAAATTAATACATATCCTGTATGTTTGAATGTGTCTCAGTCAGCTGAACTCATTCTTATTTTGACATTCACATTGTCTCATCATTCGATAGTGGGAAACCCGACTTTCAGTAACCTTATGACAACAAATCAGAAGAACAAATGGAAAAATACGCCATCATGTAAATTAATGTGCTAATAAAAATGAGGTCATCCTAAAATGTGTGAGCTAGCGAGCCTAGGTGGCTCAGTCATTAAGCGGCTGCCTTCAGCTCAGTTTATGATCCCAGGGTCCTGGGATGGAACCCCACACTGGGCTCCCTGCTCAGTGGAAGCCTGCTTCTTTCTCTTCCACTCCCCATGCTTGAGTTCCCTCTCTCGCTGTGTCTTTCTTTGTCAAATAAATAAATAATAAAAAAATAAAAATAAAATGGGTGAGTTCATTCATACTTAGGCATATTGAATATAAGCCAACCTATCTGTTCTTCAAAGGTTGCAGTTAATGCCCCGTTGAGATATACTTAACTCATCCTCTTAAAGAATCCCTATTTCTTTACTCAGCTTTTTCTTTTTTAACAATGCTATGATTTTGTAAAGTTTATGTTTCATGTCAACTTTTTATTAATGCATAACATACTTATAGCCATATGTACACATCTTAAATATGCAGCTCAATTAGTTTCCCAAAGTCATCAGACCAGCCTGAACAGCATCCAGATCTAGAAACAAAAAAATGGCAGACTCCGGAAGGTTCCTCAATGCTCATAATAGCAGCTGTTATCCTAATTTCTAATAGAATAAATTAATTTTGAATCAGTTTTGACCTTTATATTATATTAAAATAGTTCATGTTAATGTGATTATTCAGTATATACTCATTTATGCCTTTTTTTTTTAAGAATTTATTTATTTATTTGATAGAGAGAGGGCACACAAGCAGGGGAAGCAGCAGAGGAAGAAAGAGAAGCAGGGTCCCTACTGAGCAGGAAGCCCTAAGCAGGTCTCAATCCCAGGATGCCCAGTTAATGACCTGAGCTGAAGTCAGACACTTAACCAACTGAGCCACCCATATGCGCCTTATGTCTAGCTTTTTTCACTGAACACAGTGTTTGTGAAATTAAATATATATCCTTGTTTGCCTGTAGTTTTTAATCCCTCATCCAATTGTCATATGGTATGATATTGAATGAATATGTCATAGTTTGTTATTCCTTGTAATGTCGGTGGATTATAGTTTTGAAACAGGTATAAAAAGATAAATAAAAATCATTCATTAGGGGCGCCTGGGTGGCTCAGTGGGTTAGGCTGCTGCCTTCGGCTCTGGTCATGATCTCGGGGCCCTGGGATCGAGTCCCGTATCGGGCTTTCTGCTCAGCAGGGAGCCTGCTTCCTCCTTCTCTCTGCCTGCCTCTCTGCCTACTTGTGATCTCTCTCTGTCAAATAAATAAATAAAATCTTTAAAAAAAATCACTCATTATATTATATAAAATAAGAAGTTATAAAATGTAGATTAATTCTGTAAAATCTCATAAAGTTCAGGTGAAAAGGAAAACCAGTATAAAACCTTAGTATCCATTTGTTAAACATTTATGTTTTGCCACTGAGCCTCTTCATACACTGTCTTACATAATTCAGTCCTTGAGATAATGGTGAAGGCAGCTTTTATCATAATACTCATTTTTTGGGTGATGAACTATGACTTATGAATTTTAATAAATTCTCACAGAAAGTAAATGGTAAAGATAGTATTCAAGCCCGATCTTTTATATTGCAGACTGTATCCCTATCAACTAAGTATATGAAGGTACAGACACTCCTTTCTTTTTTGCATCACTTTTGAGTACTCTCTGATGTTAAACAAGTCCAATTTCTTTATTAATTCTTTCCTCACTGAAAATTAGAACCTGAGTTTGTTTCCTCAGGTAATTATGATGCAAAAATCATAGTCCCTGAGTTATAGGAGCTCCTAATAAACTAAAGAGGGCACATTAACATCCATTTAATTGTATGTATATGGTATTTCAGCATAGGCACAAGGACACCCAAATTAATCTTTATCAAATCTTATACTGATGGACTAATTCTATCCTGATCCTTCCTATGTTGTTGCAGTCTTATTAGGAACTTACGCTTACTTATGAAATTTACCTAGGGCACGTGCTGCTGGCAGAAGGCACTGGTGTCAGATCAAGTCTCCTGCAGGCTGCAGACTGCAACAGCCCTGGTGATAAGCACGTTCCTTGGCCTCTGAGGGCCTTCCCTTTGTTGGCCTCTTAGGTAAGATCCCTGCAGAGCTTAGCTAAACCCTAATATTTTTGGTTTGAACTGAACAATTCTGCCTTAGCCCAGGGACCCCAAAGCACTCTGCCAGCATCCTGCTTTGATCTCTCTCCAGGACTCCTGGAGGCTTGTCTCATACTAGCTTCAGGACCTAAGAGTGATAAACTTCTCTATTTTGCTCTGCCTTGAAGTCTTTTATTGAACAATGGCATACCATTGGACATCTCAGGACTCTACTTAACAAATCTAATTCAATAGAGTCACAACACTTGTGAATATTGTTTATTCTTCCATCCCCGCTTACACTGTCAAATTTAGCAGCTTATATTCTCCTATATAATATTTTTACAACTTCATCAACAATAGAAATCTATGACTGAAACAGAGACAGAATTAAAATGAGGAGGTGCACAAAGAATAGATATTGTGCTAAACCATCAATTTTAGACATTGTATTTTTTAACTTATCCTAACTAATATGAGGTTATATCCCTTGGCCCTTTTCTCCTCTCCTCTCCCATCAGAATAAAGGACAATATACATTCCATCACACTGAACTCCTTGGTACCTCTTAAAAAAGGCATTTCCGTATGCTGCTTTATATTGTTAAACTTTCATTCATAATCTTCTCTTATTCCATAAAGGCAGTGACTTCCTGGGGAAAAAAGATAAATCAATTTTAATAAGGATTATCATGTGGAATTTGAAAATACTGACCCTTTGTTTCTAACTTCCATTTTATAGGGAACACGGGCAGATACATATTCTATTCCTTATGGGTTTTATTTCTTTGGAGAACTCCAACTCCTACAGCATGAATAGAAAACGGGATAAGAGGGAGAACAATTAAGAGCTTACTAGATTGTCCTCAAAAGTAGACCAGTATACAAATGAAAAAAAGAAAAACAAGTATCTGTTATTCTTAATTTATAATGGAATTTAGCTGTATTGCTAATAATTTGATTAGAACTTATTAAGTTTAAATATTTCATTTTACAACTGAATACAATATCTTTTGCACTTTTTGAATGTAAAAAAAACCCACTTAGTTTTACTCTGCTATCATTAACAGCATCAAATATAAATTGAAATATTTGAGAAAGAAAACCATAGCTGATAATATTATTAATATTTAATAGCTAATTTATATATTATTTTTATTGATAACTTTCATAATATTTAATATCTTTGCTAAAATTGTGCTTTTAATAATACTGAATGTTAAAAATATTTAGAATTAATATTCTAAATTCTAAATTTAGAATTCTAAATTTACAATTTTTAGAAAATATTCTTAATTATTTTGGAATTATTTTTATATTAAATTATCAGTACTTATCTTAAGTGCTTTACATACATAACCAATTTATTATTCAGATCAATCCCATGACATAGGGTCTATCAATTTCTTGTTTTTTTTTTCTTTTAAAGATTTTATTTATTTTATTTTGATAGAGAGAGATCAGTAGGCAGAGAGGCAGGCAGAGAGAGATAGAGAAGCAGGCTCCTTGCCTGCAGAGCAGAGAGCCCAATGCGGGGCTTGATCCCAGGACCCTGAGATCATGACCTGAGCCGAAGGCAGAGGCTTTAACCCACTGAGCCACCCAGGTGCCCCTATCATTTTCTTGTTTTAAGAAGGAAAAACTTTGGCACGGAGTGATTATGAACCTTGGCATAATGTTTGCAAATGATCAAGCCGAGGATTGAGCTAGCCATTACATACATACAGGCTCTTATACATAGTTACTTAGTTTCTATTTCACAAAAGGACTTTGCAAATTTCTCTTTATGCTGGAATGTAAAATGAAACTTATTTGGGCTGTTTCCCTTCAGTAGATCCTATTCATGGAATGTTATTACTTTAGTATTCAAACTTCATCTTTTTTTCCACATTTAACTATATTTTATTTATTTATTTATTATTTTTTTTACATTGTTAATAATTTTTTATTTTTTATAAACATATATTTTTATCCCCAGGGGTACAGGTTTGTGAATCGCCAGGTTTACACACTTCACAGCACTCACCAAAGCACATACCCTCCCCATGTCCATAACCCCACCCCCTTCTCCAACCCCCCTCCCCCCAGCAACCCTCAGTTTGTTTTGTGAGATTAAGAGTCACTTACGGTTTGTCTCCCTCCCAATCCCATCTTGTTTCATTTATTCTTCTCCTACCCACTTAAGCCCCCATGTTGCATCACCACTTCCTCGTATCAGGGAGACCATATGATAGTTGTCTTTCTCCACTTGACTTATTTCGCTAAGCATGATATGCTCTAGTTCCATCCACATTGTCGCAAATGGCAAGATTTCATTTCTTTTGATGGCTGCATAGTATCCCATTGTGTATATATACCACATCTTCTTGATCCATTCATCTGTTGATGGACATCTAGGCTCTTTCCATAGTTTGGCTACTGTGGACATTGCTGCTATAAACATTCGGGTGCACGTGCCCCTTCGGATCACTACGTTTGTATCTTTAGGGTAAATACCCAGTAGTGCAATGCTGGGTCATAGGGCAATTCTATTTTCAACACTTTGAGGAACCTCCATGCTGTTTTCCAGAGTGGTTGCACCAGCTTGCATTCCCACCAACAGTGTAGGAGAGTTCCCCTTTCTCCGCATCCTCGCCAGCATCTGTCATTTCCTGATTTGTTTATTTTAGCCATTCTGACTGGTGTGAGGTGATATCTCATTGTGGTTTTGATTTGTATTTCCCTGATGCCGAGTGATATGGAGCACTTTTTCATGTGTCTGTTGGCCATCTGGATGTCTTCTTTGCAGAAATGTCTGTTCATGTCCTCTGCCCATTTCTTGATTGGATTATTTGTTCTTTGGATGTTGAGTTTGTTAAGTTCTTTATAGATTTTGGACACTAGTCCTTTATCTGATATGTCGTTTGCAAATATCTTCTCCCATTCTGTCAGTTGTCTTTTGGTTTTGTTAACTGTTTCCTTTGCTGTGCAAAAGCTTTTGATCTTGATAAAATCCAAATAGTTCATTTTGGCGATGTTCCTAGGAAGATGTTGCTGCGGCTGAGGTCGAAGAGGTTGCTGCCTGTATTCTCCTCAAGAATTTTGACGGATTCCTTTCTCACATTGAGGTCCTTCATCCATTTTGAGTCTATTTTTGTGTGTGGTGTAAGGAAATGTTCCAATATCATTTTTCTGCATGTGGCTGTCCAATTTTCCCAACACCATTTATTGAAGAGGCTGTCTTTTTTCCATTGGACATTCTTTCCTGCTTTGTCAAAGATTAGTTGACCATAGAGCTGAGGGTCTATTTCTGGGCTCTCTATTCTGTTCCATTGATATATGTGTCTGTTTTGTGCCAGTACCATACTGTCTTGATGATGACAGCTTTGTAACAGAGCTTGAAGTCTGGAATTGTGATGCCACCAACTTTGGCTTTCTTTTTCAATATTCCTTTGGCTATTCGAGGTCTTTTCTGGTTCCATATAAATTTTAGGATTATTTGTTCTATTTCTTTGAAAAAGATGGATGATACTTTGAAAGGAATTGCCTTAAATGTGTAGATTGCTTTAGGTAGCATAGACATTTTCACAATATTTATTCTTCCAATCCAGGAGCATGGAAGATTTTTCCATTTCTTTGTGTCTTCCTCAATTTCTTTCATGAGTACTTTATAGTTTTCTGAGTATAGATTCTTAGCCTCTTTGGTTAGGTTTATTCCTAGGTATCTTATGGTTTGGGGTGCAATTGTAAATGGGATTGACTCCTTGATTTCTCTTTCTTTTGTCTTGTTGTTGGTGTAGAGAAATGCAACTGATTTCTGTGCATTGATTTTATATCCTGACACTTTACTGAATTCCTGTACAAGTTCTAGCAGTTTTGGAGTGGAGTCACATTTAACTATATTTTAACCCATATTGCCTGTGATGTGATATTGAATGTCCTTTGTTTTAAAAATCAAGATGTGACTGCATACTTACTATATTAAATGACAAAATTACATTTGAGAGGAGGAGAAAGATAGTGTTGCTCATTTTTAGGAATGTGTTTTGGGTTGAAAAATCCTATGCTTCCTAATCTTCTCCTGCAGAAGTTTTATACACAAGAAATTAAATCTGAAAGTCTATGTATCTTTTTCATTAATTGCTACATTATATATGTAAATGTAAAATATTTTGTTAATTTCTGTAGAAGAATTAGTCAATTTCTATAACATAAAAGGGAGCAGTCCTCCACAAAAGGATCATATCCATCATTTAGTCATCTGGTTAAAAAAAAGAAAAAAAAGTAGACAGACAAGCTGAAAGTAAATGGAAAGTGTTTAGTTTTTTCTTCCTTACATTACACCAGTCAGTGTCTGCTAGTTATCTGGAGTCTAACATATCAGAACTTAAAGCTCTGTGGGAGACACTCCATTTCAGGGGTTAATTGTGATTTTATGTTTATTGTAATTGAGCTCTTGATGGGCAATCACCCCATGAGTTTATATTAACCAACAACAGGTTCTGTGCATTTGCATTGATTTCCTAAGGCCGCCTTAAAAAGTACCACAGACTGGGTGGCTTACAACAGCAGAAATATATTGTCTCACTATTCTGGAGTCCAGAAGTGTGAAATCAAGATGTTGGCAGGGTTGATGCCTTCTTAGGATCTCAGAGGTAGAATCTGTTCTATCACCTCTTTCTTAGCCTCTGGTAATTGCTGACAATCCTTGGTGCACTTTAGCTTGTAGGCAGATAATTCTAGTCCTTCCTCTGTTGTCACATGGTATCATCCCTCTTTACAGAGGTCTCTTTTCTCATAAGGACACCAGGATATTGGATTAAGTTCCACCCTAATCCAGGATGACCTCATCGTATCATGATTACATCTACAGAAGACCCTGATTTCAAATAAGATCACATTCATATGTACTGGAGCATGTAACTTCAAAGTATTTGGGGGGAAACAATTCAATACACATTCATCTGCTCTCTGGCTCTCTGGAATCCATGACTTTGCCACATGCAAAATATATTTACCCCATCCCAGTTTCCCTGAAGTCTTAACCCATTCCAGAGTCTACTGTAAGTCTAAAGCCTCACATAAATATAATCAACTCAAAAAGACCCAAATCTCATCTTCAGAATCATCTATATCACGTGTGGGTGAGACTCTGAATATGTTCCATCCAGGACAAATTCCTTTGCATCTGTGGACCTGCAAGACTTAGAAAACAAGTTATCCTGCTTTTCAAAAAATACCTTGGTTTTTATTTAAAAAATACCGCAGACGTACATTGGGCATTCCCCCATCATAAGAGAGGAATTTAAAGGGAAAAGGAGGGTACAGGTCAAAAGCAAGTTGAAATCCAGCAGGGTAAATTCCACTAGATCTGAAGCCGGCATTCTTCTGAGAATAAGCTCTATGGCTCAGTGTTCTGTCCTCTGGGCTGAGTGGGCAGAAGACCCATCTTTTTAGCCTTTAGCAGTGAGCTTGTCTCCCAGGCTTATGGCAACAGTAGCGACCCCGCTGGCCTCTGAGCCACCCTCCAAGTCATTCTCCCCTTTTCTTGAAGGACACAGCACGAGTTCACAAGCTGAGTCGTTCTATTGGACAGTTTTGAACTTTGAACCGAAGTCTGTTAGTTTTCCTTCGTTTTGTCCTATTTCTTTCCCTTTCAGTCCAATCTAGCAATATTTCTGCCATGACAGTTGATTCGGTCCTTGAATCGCATACTTAATCTCTCCTTCTACACACTGATGTTCTCTCCAGAGCAAGCGTTAGTTCTTTTTTCCTTTCCTTTTTTTTTTTTTTTTTTCTTTTTATTCTGCCCCTATTTGGATAGGCTGAGAATTTTCCAAATCATCAAGTCCTGGTTCCTTACTGTTTATTCCTCAACTTACCTATTTTCTCTCACATATTGCTATAAGCAGTAAGGGAAAACCAGGCAACAACTTCAGCTCCCTGTTTACAAACAACCTCAGCTAACAATCCATACACGTTGCTTACTGGCTTTGCTTTTCACGCAACAGTAGGACACAACTCAGCAAAGTCTTGCGCCACTTTATAACAAGGATCAGGTGTACCTGGGTGGCTCCATCAGTTAAGCCTTTGCCTTCAGCTCAGGTCATGATCCTAGGGTCCTGGGCAAGACTAGCATCAGGCTCCCTGCTCGGCCCTATCTATTTCTCCCTCTCCATCTACCCTGTACCTGGTTGTGCTTGCTCTTACTCTTTCTCTCTCTCAAACAGATAAATAAAAATTTTATAACAAGATCACCCTCTTCCAGTTTTCAGTAACACATTCTTATTTTCATGTGAGACCTCACCAAAAGCACCTTTGACATTCTTATTTCTATCAAGATTCAATTCATGATAATATATGTACTTTCTAAAAAGATGGAAATTTTGCCATTTCTTCACTTGCTTTTGAGCTCTCACCAGAACTGCATTTAACATCATCTATCTACCAACCATCACTTCAGAGCAATCTAGAGTTATTCTATGATGTTCCTCAAAGTTATTCCAGCCTTTACCCATTACATGATACCAAAGCTACCTCCACAGTTTTCAGTATTTTTTGCAGCAACAGCCCATTTCTATTGATACCAAAATCTGTATTTGTTTCCTGCTGTAACCAATGACCATGAACTGGGTGGCTCAAAACTACAGATGTTTATTCATTCATAATTCTTGATCCAGAAATCTGGAATCAAGGTATCAAGTAGAGTTGATTTTTATTCCCTTGTGGCCTCAGAGGGAGAATCAGTCTAATGTCTTTCAGATGGTTGATGGAGTCCTTAGCATAATTTGGCTTATGGCAGCATAACTCCAATCTCTGTCTCTGCCATCACATGAAATTGTCTCTTCTTGTCTGTGTCTCTCCTCTTAAGGATACCAGTCATACTGGATTAGGGACCATACTAATTCAGTATGATCTCGTTGTGACTTAACTATTCCTGCAAAGAAGCTATTTCCAAATAAGATCATATTCACAGGTACTAGAGGTTAGGACTCAATATATGTTTTTGGGGACACGATTCAAACCATACAGGATCTCATATTGTAGTGAAAATCCACATGTTTTTGTTGTTTGCTTCTAAGAGACAGCATTTGGAGCAACTATCCAAATGTAGGTATTTCTATGGCCTAATCATCCTGTCTCAAGGTCTCACCCAAGCTTCCTCCAATCAACTCTCCCAGCACAATTCAAAGCTTTATGTCTGCTTTTTATTTCTTGTTCTAGATTAATCCCTATCAGGTCTAAATTCTACATAAAAAAAAAAAATAGTGGGACAGTGGAAAATCAAACTCTTACTGTTCAGCTATATATTGCAGACTTTAAGTTTAAAGCATGTTCAATACCAAATAATTAAAATTTGTGACTCATGCAATTTGCATTTTACCAAGAGGTGCATCAAAAATTCTCCCAGTTGAATAAATCCCACTTGGTCGTGGTGAATAATCTTTTTAATGTACTGTTGAAAACAATCTGAGGGTTTTGAAGGGACGGGGGGTGGGAGGTTGGGGTACCAGGTGGTGGGTATTATAGAGGGCACGGATTGCATGGAGCACGGGGTGTGGTGCAAAAATAATGAATACTGTTATGCTGGAAATAAAAAAAAAAAAAAAAAAATGGCCACAGAGAAATCCTGTGAATGTGGATCATTTTCCTCTTGAATTACTCACGTATAGTTTACATTTCTAAATACATTTGTTCTTTCCCAACTACTAAATAAAGAAAAATAAAACATAAAAAAAAAAAAAAAATTCTCCCAGTTGATCCAGACTTCCACCTGGCGGATTCACCTAGTTAAAATTTAAAAAAAAAAAAAAAAAAAAAGAATTCTAAAACTTCATGTAAATGCAACCTAAGATATCATTAAAAAATATATAAAAAGAAAATATGGCACAACTATTCAGGTCACAAAACACTTTCAGTGTTTTAAGATTAAGATTAGGAAAGAAAGTATTTTACAGAATGCAAAATGGCTTACTCAAAGAGTCTGTCTCTTAAAATAGCATCACTGTTTTCTATTTTTGAAGCAAGAGAGGAAGTCTATGTTGTCCATCTGCCAGGCAACTTTTCTTATTATTTGGGCACATGTATGTATAATATGTGGGGGATTCTGACACCTGTTTTATAGGTGGCTTATCAATCACCCTTTTGTTTTTAATCTAAGTAGAATCTCATGAATTCTAATCCATTTAAAAATCCTGGGGCACCTGGGTGGCTCAGTGGGTTAAAGCTTCTGCCTTCAGCTCAGGTCTTGATCCCAGGGTCCTGGGATGGAGCCCCACATAAGTCTCTCTGCTCAGCGGGGAGCCTGCTCTTCACCCCCACCTGCCTCTCTGCCTACTTGTGATCTCCGTCTGTCAAAAAAATAAAATCTTCTAAAAAATTCTGTGCAATACTATCACATGGGGATATCTTTAGATATTTAATATATAAAATAACATAATCTCTACTTAAAGTTTGGTGAGAGTTAGTAAGTTATCTAAATTGTGTATATAGATTTATTTCTGTTGAATTTTTTAAACTATAAATGAACCATAGCTTACTGTGCTTTCTTTTGATGTCTGATTCAAAATAAGGGTACTTATTTCTATTCAGACTTCAATACTGATATTTCAAGGTGTAGTTATTAAAACAAAACATTTAATTTACATAGTAAAATATTTTATAACAATATATATTCCATTCTCAGAAAAAAATAAAGGGTTGAATGGTTATAGATTTCTAAGAGTATCATGGCTATGTTATTTAGTGCTTACTAAGTGTCTGAAACTGAGATAAATAATTTATATGTATTAACATATTTAATCCATAGAGAAACACTGTATGGTTGGTTGGTACTATTAATCTCTGACTTTACAAATTAAAAAAAAAAAAAAAAAAAAAAAAACACAGGACATTATGTGACTCACCCAAAGTTACAAGCTAACAAATGCCAGAGCTGAGATTTTAATACAGAAGTTCCAGCTTGAGAGTATATATTTTCAGCAACCAGCCAACCAAACTATGTTGCTTCCTGCTAAATTACAATATAAATAAAGTTAACATTTATATTTATCTCAAACTTTTGACTAGTTGTCAAACTTTTGACTAGTACTTTGCTACATTCATGGAAGCAAAACAAAATGAAATGGAAAAAATTAAAACATATTTTGCAAGAGGATTTTGACCAATTATCTAATAAGTTGTCAATGGAAGTGTTAGCATCTAAAGCAGCAGTCAGCAAACTGGACCACCGTACCAAATCCTGCCTGCTACCTTTTTTTTTTTTTTTCCAATTAAGTTGCATTGGAACAGAACCATACTTGTGTTTTTATATATTATCTGTGGCTGTTTTTTGCTTCAAGGCAGGGTTGAATGGTTATGACAGATGATATTGTCCTGCAAAGTCCTAAATATTTACTATCTGGCCTTTACAGAGGAAGTTTGCCAACCCCAGATTTAAAACCCCAGATGAAACTCTGAGGTACAATTTCAGAGTTCAGTTGAAACAATTTTATTTCTTCCTTGGTATCCTAGGTCTTGTCAAATAAATGGAGAAAAGTGACCACCTTGATGCAGAAAAAGCTGGTAAGTCAGCCAGAACCATATCTCTGTAATGTCACTTAATGTATCCTTGACTCTTCCAAGAAAGAAAAGAGAGAGAGAGAGATTGGGAGAAATTCAAAATACAATGAAACTGCATATCAGAGTGGACTGAATTATGATGTCAGCTGTATAATAGGGTTTAAAATGGGAAACAAAAAACACACGTGGAAATGTCATATCGTGGAAATTGAAGTTAGCATTTTACTTTTTGTAGTAAGGAATGTTAAATATAAAATACTTCACGTTATCGAGGGGCATCTGGGTGGCTCAGTCAGACTAACTTCCACTCGGGTCATGATCTCAGGGTTTGGGGGTCAGGCTCTGCGCTCACATGGAGTCTGCTTGTTTCTCTCCCCTCTCCCCACTCATGCTTTCTAACTCTAAAATAAATAAATAAAAAATTTTAAAAAATATTTCACATTATTGAAACCTGACACTATCATATGTTGAACGAGGTAGCAAAATGAGAAGGTCTTCTTTCTCTATACAGCAAAATTTGCCAGGTGATTACTGGAAAATATACTACAAAATAGTAATAGCAATTTAAGATAAGTTGTGTAGTGATCATCAGTAAGGTAAGGAGAAGTTCTGAGGTTATACCCCTTAATTACAAAGACCTAAAAGGAATTCTTTTCAGAAGCAGACTGTTATAGTCATCCTCTAAGATACCCACAGTGAGAACTGCTTCTTGATTTTCACATGCTTGTATTGTCTGTCCTCTCCCTTCACACTGTGCCAGGGTGTGTCTGAGGGTCAACAGAATACAATCGAAGGGATGGTATGTCACACAGAAAGAAACTGAGGTACCTCTCTCAGTTTGAATTCCCAGAAGTCTGTGCAGTAAAGGGAGTGTCTGTCTGAGAATCTTTCCTCCACCAGAAACTGAGCTCTAAAGCACTATGATATCAACTTAAACCCATTAGATTTTACAATGCTGAATAAAATAGAAAGAATGACTTCAATCATTTATTTAACTAAAACTTAACATCACAATTGTTAAAATCTTTTGCCTTGATCATTGCAACTCCATAGATGTTTAATTTCACAACTTACATATCTGTGAAACTACAGCAAAATGAATTCTAAAAATGAATAAATCAATTTTCTTGTCTTCTTTTAATAGAGTCTATTAACTATAAATTGTTGAATTACTTTTTTGCTAAACTTGAGGACATGATTCTAAAAATTAGTGTTAGTGTGCATCTGTTTTTGGGCAACTCAGAATAAATGTAAGGAAATGAAGTCCTAACACATCGGTAATATTCAGAGACCAGTTCACACAATTTACCATTTCCCTCATAATCACGTTGCCATCATAATTGGACTTCAAGTTTGACTTGCTACAGTAATGGTTATATTAAAGATGTTCCCTTATTCCTTTGGAAAAGTAGAGACAAAGTTATTAACTGAAAAATGTCAACAACAAAAAATTGGTTGATATATGAACATTGGAAGAATGGGAATGTAAAATCATTCTGAAGAAATCCCATCTAAGGAATGAAAGTCATAACACAAACATTGGAACAGAGTGATAATCTTCAGCAAATAATTTACATAAGCTCTGATAATATTTGTAAGTTGCTTCAGTATTTAAAGTGTGTAGTGAATCAGTTTAAAAAATAAGAATCTAATTTTACATGAAGCAGGATCACAGAATAACTGAATGGAAATGTATATCTTGATAGCTTGGGTTTATAAGAATGCATGTATTAAAGTAAAATATTCATACAGATTTATGATGAAAGAAATTACCATTACTACAGAACTAAATCTAGCTTAGAGTAAAGACATCTCTTTATTATAATGTCATACTTTGGCACAAAGGTCATGTCATAAATTAAAGCTGAAATTAGTCCAGCAGGGTCACATTATTTTTTCTCAGCATGAAATTTTAATAATATGACTTCAGCTGACCTTATTGTACTATTGTTTCTAGATATCTTTTTAATATTCCTCTTTTGCATTATCACCTTCTATTCAACATATACTTTTTTCTTCTAAAAAATATATTTTAGCCCCAGCTGCACCTTATTCAGCTTGCCATCTGTTGAACATTTGGATTCAGCTGTAAGTACTGGCATATCTGCTCTGCAGGGATATTTTGCCAAATGACCATTCTTTCTCTATACAGTCATTCTTAACACCGCTGTCACGTGCATATGCTCTAACTTTTGAGAAAACAAGTTCACTATACTCAGAAAACGATGATTTCTACTAATAACTTGTAACAGTTAAAAATATTAAGTCTTCCCATGCATAAAGTTTGTGTTGCCACTAATATAATTGTGGTGTTTTACTATTGTAACTGTAATCAGAAATTCAAGATTAGTAAAAATTCCCTAAAGCATCAGTTTTTCCTCAAGAAATTTGTTTTAGTAATTTTTAAAATAAACGAGTACAGTTCTATGATTATTCTTCTCTATCTATCCAATATACTTGTTTAATCATGTGAATCTACGATTGTTAATAATAAAAGTTTTGTGTGACTTGGAAAGGTTTTGGTATATATGCCATGTTTCTTTAATCATATGTATGTCTGCATATAATGAACTTACTAAATTCTATTTAACAACCTCTAATTGTACAATAGAATATATGAGGTTTGTTTTTTAGATTTGAATAGCCTTCAGACACAGCGGCTGCTTCTGGATCTTGTTCTTTGCCCCTCCTGGACTGCACTAGGAACTACCACCATGATGGTCAGAGAGAGAAAGCTTTCGACTAGAGGTGAGTTTCATCAACTTTAGAAACCAAAGAAATTCCTATAAAGACGGGCTTTATATAAAATTTGTAGTAATAATTTATTTTATTTTTAAGTAAAAACATATCCCTTACAGGACAATAGCCTATTTGTTACATAGAGATTATAAATATTGAGTGTTCTTTTTTTTTTTCTTTTCATTTTCCTAATTGCACTCCATCCTCTAAGAGAAAACTTGAATACAGCACAATGGGTACTGAGACATTCTGAATGGATAATCTACCCTGTAAAGTCCATTTTCACTCTTTTTCCAGAAAAATAAAATTCCTTATGATACTTGTGAGTAACATTTATTGCTCTTTTGAAATCCAGTGGCAATTAATAGTTGTGTTAAACAGGAAATCAGCTGGGCAAAATGAGTCTTTATCTGCTGAAAGGGTCAATTAAAAAGTTAGGGAATTGATGGACGTGGCTATCAAATGCTGACAACACATCATTTAAAAGCTGGAAGTTTAAAGTGGATTTCTGAAATCTGTGAAATTGAGATCATTAGGGCCAAAGAAAATTGGAATGAATTGCAAGGGAGAAATATTTTAAAGATGGCACTGAAGACCTGTGAATCTGCGACCAGTTGGTAAACATATTAAAGAATATTGAACTCACATCTATAAAATTGATAAGGGTTTGAGAGATGAAATGTGCTTTTGCCAAGGTCAGAAATTCTGCCAACTGTATATGCTTACATACGTTTTTACATATCAAAGATTGACTTATGGACAAGAAAGTAGACATATTTATCCCACTTTTCTTTACAGGGGAAATTAAAATATAAACACAACACACAGAAGTAAAATTTATGAGCAGATGGTCTACTAGGCAGGATTCTTTTTTCCTGCTCTTTTCACCATGCTATATTATAGCCCATCCAAATGGACTTTTATTTAAACATTGAAAAAATATAAATATTTTATTTTCCAGCTAAAACAATTTGTTTATGCAAAAACACAACACTTAAAAAGTCCCCAAGATGAAATCAGAGAGAGAGAGAGACAAACCATGAGACTCTTAATCTCAGGAAATCTCAGGAAATCTCAGTTTTGAGGATTGCTGGAGGGAAGGAGAGTGGGAGGGGTGGGGTGCTGGGTGAGGGACACTGGGGAGGGTATGAGTTATGCTGAGAAAATAAAATAAAATAAATTTTAAAAAATCATAACATATATTCATTTTGGGTTTATTTTATTAAGTGCAATGGGTCAAGAATAATCAAAATATCTCTGAGTTTATCTTTGGAAGCAACTTTTAACTTGGGAGAACAGAATGAAAACATGGTACATAATTGCTGAGAAAAAAATACAGAAGTTTCATTTATGATTTAATAGTGAAAAATAAGGATTCATTTTTAATAAATTAGTTTATGATTGCTGATAAAGAAGTTTTGGGATTACAATGTTTCAAATATTAACCACATGACTAATATCAAATGAAACTTTTAGATATTCAACCACTTGGTTGTAGAAGATAAAACTATTTTGTGTATACACTTTTCAAAAACAATATCATGTCAGCTACTATTTCTAGGAACCAAGAACACCAAATATATTTTAGAAAAATATTAAAGTTTTTAATAATTAAGTTAAAATCTTAAGTAACTAATCGGGCTTTTACTCTTTTATAGGAGTTTATCTTTGCATAAGTCTCAAAACTATACAAAAATAACAAAGAGTATAACTCCTCATTACTTAAAAGAGAGAAAATGAATAAATCATGCCTTTAATGTTTAAAAATAAGAATATGAAAACAGAATACCATTAGTAAAAAGCAACCCATGAATTTTCATGCAATCTATGTATTTTACAGAGTAAAATATGTATGCAGGTTTGAAAACAAATAATTGTGCAGTATGTTAGAAATTGACCCATAGGTAAGCATATATTTCAATTTATTTACATATATATGTTCATATATATATGAAATTGATATTAACATCATTATTTTATGGAAATTTGCCTTGAAATATATATATAATTTATATATTTATATATTTAGTAGATGTGTGTATATGTATATGCACTTGCATATCTACATTCATATACACAAATGTAGATCCTGTTTGTGTGAGGGAAATTACTTTAAATTAGATATAATCAGCACAAGCTAGTAAATAATAGTGAATAGCAAAATGATCTTAGGAAAGGAAACAAAACAATTTGTAGCATTTGCCAGTTATCAAGCCAATCACCACTGCTGATCTCAAACTACCAGTGTGATGTCAACAGACTCACAAGATTTATGAAATTTTTCTCTTTTTTAAAAAGATTGTATTTATTTAGTTGACAGAAAGACACAGCAAGAGAAGGAATAAAACAGGGGGAGTGGGAGTGGGAGAAACAGGCTTCCTGCCCGATGCAGTGCTCTGTCCCAGGACCCCAGGACCATCACCTGAGCCCATGGCAGATGCCCAATGACTGAGCCACCCAGGTTCCCCAGGATTTGTGAACTTGAAATAGTCAGTTTTTGCAAAGCAGTAAGGGCCAGTTCCAAGACACCACCCTATGCAGTGTACAGTAAGAATGAATAAAGGACTTTAGCTATTGATCATCAACTTTTTTTTAAAATTAATTTATTTATTTGATAGAGAGAGATCACAAGTAGGCAGAAGGCAGGCAGAGACAGAGGGGGAAGCAGGCTCCCTGCAGAGCAGAAAGCCCGGTGTGGGGCTCGATCCCAGGACCCTGAGACCATGACCCGAGCTGAAGGCAGAGGCTTAAACCACTGAGCCACCCAGGCGCCCCGCTCATCAACTTTTTAAAAAATATTCATAATTAATATTTGCACATACAAATAATACTACCAAGCAAAACAAACATTTTCGTACAGCACAAAATGTCAATAGTTATCACAATATAAAAGTCTTGTTTTGATGTCATGTTGCTTTGTTACTTGTAATCTATGTGTTCCTCTTCTAAAATTGCCAATTTTCCATGTTTTCTCATCTATTTTGTTTTCATTTCCACTTTCTCCTGTATTTTATTCTGTTTCCCCATTTTATTTATTTTTTTTAAAGATTTATTTACTTATTTTAGACAGAGAGAGAGACAGCATAATCAGGAGGAGGGACAGTGCAAGCGGATGACAAGGAGACTCCCCACTGAATGTGGAGCCTGATGTAGGGCTCAATCTCAGGACTCTGAGAACATAACCTGAGCTGAAATCAAGAGTTGGACACTCAACTGACTGAGCCGTCTGGATGTTCCCTGTTTCTCCATTTTAAAAATAAAATAACTTTGAAGAAAAAGAATCTGATAATTCAACTACACTAAAATTAAAACAAAAACAAAAACAAAAACAACAACAAAACTTAATTTTAAAAATGTTTCTCTAAGTGGCCTCATGGAAACCATTTCTGAAAACACTGAAATTAGTTTTATATGATATAAAATCAGTATTTTCTTATTTTTCAAAATTTCCATATTAATTGTTAGAACTTTAGCCAAATCAGGTTTTTAGCATATATTTTTTCTTATAGCTGACCCATTCTACAGTTTGTCCATCATAAAATTTAGCATAAATATCTTATATCTTTTATTTTGAAATTTCTCATTCATTTTCTAATTACTATGCTCCAAAATGGCCATGATTTCTGGACCCTATGTTAATAAATAAAACTTAAAACTATGTCCTTAGACAATCATATATGATGCTTCATGTTCATTAATATTTACCACCTTACATTTAGATAGCAGAAGACAGAAGATAAATAAAATGTTAATTAAATTATTTACTGCATTTTCTTTGTTTTCTTCAGTCCTTCAATGTATTTGATTCCTGCAATGGGGGTGAAATTCTTCTTTCCGTATCTTAACAGTAATTACTCTGTCTCTTGATTATTCACAAAATGGTTTTTGTCACAGAATTCTGCTTATACAGACAGTCCCTGACTTATAGTGGTTTGGCTTAATATTTTTTGACTTTATGATGGTGCAAAAGCCATGCACATTCAATAGAAACAGAACTCCGAGTTTTGAATTGTGATCTTTTCCTGGGCAAGCCATATGCAATAGGATACACTCAGGTGATGCTGGGCAGCGGCCGTCAGCTCCTGCTCCCCGTCAGTCACAAGGGTGAACCACCATACACTTAAAACCGCTCTGCACCCATACAACTTTTCTATTTTTCCCTCTCAATATAGTCTTCAATAAATTACATGAGATATTAAACATTTTATTATAAAATAGGGTTTCTGTTAGATGATTTTGCCCAACTAACCATAAGCTATAGTAAGTATTCTGAGCACATTTAAGGGGGGCCAGGTTAAATTATGGTGTTCAGTAAGTCATAATGTATTAAATGCATTTAACTTATGATATTTTCAGTTTGCAAAGAGGTTTTTTGGGATGTGACCTCATTGTAAGTGAAGGAAGATCTGCATATTTTAATGGAAATAACCTAAAAAAATAGTTACACACAATATGGCATCATGAAGCACATACAAAAATGAATATTCACATTCACACATGGTGTCAAGTTTATATATAAACTATTCTCAGGTAAGCTTCTTAAATAAGCTCCGCCATTGTGTTTTTCATGATACAACTGTGTTTCATACACTAGCTTGGCAAAAGCTGAACACTCAAAAGTTTAAAAAGAAAATGACTCAACTATAGAGAACAAGCTGGTAGTTACCAGAGGGGGGGTGAGTGGGTGGGGTATTAAATAGGTGATGGGGGGTTAAGGAGTGCACTTCTGATGAGCACTGGATGTTGTACAGAAGTGCTGAATCACTATATTGTACACCTGAAGTTGATATTACACTGTATGTTAACTAACTGGAATTTGAGTAAGACCTTAAAAAAATTTTAAAAACATTTATAATTTTAACATAATTGATATATAAATGAAGAAACTCAATTCAGAAGAATTAAGTAACTTTTCCAAAGTCACACAAAGAGAAATGACTCATATTCTAATAACCTTGATGAATTAGACTTGTCAATATTCTACTATACATGAGGAATTTTGCATAGTTATGGTATTACAAAGATTAAGAGCATGCTGTTTGCTTTCTGGATCTAAGATTTAGGTAAAGGAGACTTGTAATTTTAATACATTTAAATTGGGTAAGTACTATCATTGAGAGTTGTACAAGGTAATTTTTAAAATTTAAAAAAAATTTTTAAAGATTTTATTTATTTATTTGACAGAGAGAGTGAGAGACATCACAAGTAGGCAGGGAGGCAGGCAGAGAGAGAAGGGGAAGCAGCCTCCCTGCTGAGCAGAGAGCTCAATGCAGGGCTCAATCCCAGGACCCTGAGACCATGACCTGAGTTGAGGTAGAGTCCTAACCCACTGAGCCACCCAGGTGTCCCGTGTACAAGGTACTTTTTTAGGACATGAGAGAAATTATATCTTCATAAAAGTAAGGTTTAAAATGAAAAAAAAAAACTTAGGGAAGGATATGAGATTTTATCTATGTATTTAATAGTTTAATAATGTGTACATAGGTTATGTTTTAAAGGCAAAAATATATATTATTAAATGAAATGAAAATACAACATATTAAATTTGTATAGCCATGCTAAAGCAGTGCTGAGATAAAAATATATACTAACATTGTTTACCATAGAAAAGAAGAAAATTTTTAGATCAATAATTTAAGCTCTCTTCTCAAGAAATTAGAAAAACAACTGCAAAATAAATCCAAATCCAGCAAAAAATAGCAAATAATGACAAGAAAGAAAAAAAATCACATTTAAATTGAAAATAAGAAAAGACAGACAAAAATTAATGAAACGTACCTGTTTCCTCAAAAACAAAATCAACAAAAAATCTAAAAACATCTAGCAAGACTGACAATAAAGAAGTGTATGTGTATGGATATCTGTGTACACATGTATACCTGTGTGTGTGTGTGTGTGTGTGTGTGTGTACATATGAAATGTCCATGTTGAATTCCACTGGCATCTTTTTTTAAATTATGTTATGTTAGTCATCATACAGTATATCATTAGTTTTTGATGTAGTGCTCCATGTAATATGTGCCCTCCTTAATACCCATGTAATATGTAATAAGCACCCAGTGCTCCATGTAATATGGGCCCTCCTTAATACCCATCACCAGCTAACCCATCCCCCCTCCCCTTAAGAATACTTCCCAGTCCATAGTCTCTTATGGTTCATCTCCTCCTTCAATTTCCCCCCTTCATTTTCCCCTTCCTTCTCCTAATGTCCCCCATGATATTCCTTATGTTCCACAAATAAGTGAAGCCATATGATAATCGACTTTCTCTGCTTGATTTATTTCACTTAGCATAATCTCCTCCAGTACCATCCATGTTGATGCAAAAATTGAGTATTCATCCTTTCTGATCACTGAGTAATATTCCATTGTGTATATGGACCACGTCTTCTTTATCCATTTGTCTGTTGAAGGGCATTGTGGTTCTTTCCACAGTTTGGTTATTGTGGATATTGCTGCTATGAACATCAGGGTGCACGTGGCCCTTCTTTTCACTATATCTGTATATTTGGGGTAAATACCTAGTAGTGCAATTTGTGGGTCATAAGGTTTTTTGAGGAACCTCCACCCTGTTTTCCAAAGTGGCTGTACTGATTTGCATTATCACCAACAGTGTAAGAGGGTTCCCCTTCCTCCACAACCTCTCCAACCTTTGTTGTTTCTGGCCTTGTCAATTTTTGCCCTTCAAATTGGTGTAAGGTGGTATAACAATGTGATTTTGATTTGAAATTCCCTCATGGCTAAAGATGATAAACATCTTTTCATGTGTCTGTAAGCCACTAGCATCCTTTTGATTGCTCCTGTTCTCATGAAAACATTCAGCATGGTCATTTCACAATGAACACACAATCATTAGCTAACATTTCACTAAATCTTCTTGAACTCCTTAAGAAATTCAGCATTTTATAATTGCATATATCAAAGCAGGAATAAGGTATTCACATAATATAAATGTGTGATACACATTTACTGATGTTGATTATGAACTATTGCCAATTACTTAATCAAAATTCCTATTTTATGATACACTTACATTTCTGAAATGCAATACTCTAAATATTACCCTAATATGAAATTAAAACAAATGAAATTTTATTTTTCTTTGATTATTGTATATCTGGTTATAATAGGACCTATTATTTTAAGCTCAGTGTTCACCAAACTGCTCTATAGATATAAACGATCTCATGAAATTGTCAGAAAATCTAATAGATTCAGAATATACTGTGAGGATCTGTGTTGTTTATGTTTTTTAAATTTATAATTGGGAACTTATTTTATTATTTATTTTTTATAGAATTTATTTATTATAGAATGTTAAAAGCAGAAAAAATATATTAATCATCAGTGTGGAAAAACCAAAACAGTAGTTCAACTAGTACTTGCTGACAGACCTATATGTCTATAGGAGTGGTCAATAGCAAAATGTCTTCACTTTTTAATCTTAGTGAGAACTACATATAATTCTCTATGAATACGCAAAATATCCCATTTAAAATTAAAACTAAGGTAATATATCTCTGTTAAGACCGATTATTTCTTATCACAAAGATTCCTCCAACTCTAGGAATCTTTTTGTTGTATTGGTCCGACATTGTTTTCTGGAAACACTGTAGCACATACCCTTCCCAATGTCTATAACCCAGCCATCCTATCCCCACCCTTCTACCCCCAGCAACCCTCAGTTTGTTTCATGAGATTTAGAGTCTTTTATGGCTTGTCTCCCTCCTGGTACCATCTTATTTTTCCTTCCCTACCCTCCTCAACCCCCTGCCCTGCCTCTCAAATTACACACACACACACACACACACACACACACACACACACATACACACAAATGCCATGCAGCCATCAAAAGAAATGAAATCTTGCAATGATGTTCATGGAACTAGAGGGTATTATGCTGAGTGAAATAAGTCAATCGGAGAAAGGTAATTATCATATGATCTCTCTAATATGAAGAATTCTAAATGGCTTATCTTCAGGTAAGCTCTGGACTAAAGGTTTTTCTGTGGGACAAAGGATAGCTACCTACAAAGCTCCTTTACAAAACCAAAAGCCAGGCCTACCACAAGATCAAGATAATCCTCTGGTAATTTATCTGTCATAACAAAATCCAGCATTTCTTTGTGTAAGAAGAGTCAAAACTAATGCATGGTGGTTAATGTTAGAACAGCAATTGCCATTGGCTGAGGAAAGGATAGTCTTTCCCTCAAAAAAGGAAGAAGGGAACTTTCTCTGGTAACAGAACTTTTGTATATTTTGCTCTAAATTTGTGCACATTTGTCAGAGTTTTTCAAAGTGTGCATTTAAAAATTTCATCACTTTATATATGTAAAATGAACTTCAGTCAAGTTTTCATTAAATATTAAAAAAATTCAAAGGCAAATTGAAAGTTTCATATCCATTTAGACCAAAAGGATATGAAATTTGCAACTTTACGTATGTGTGTATGTGTGTGTGTGTGTGTTGAGCTAAAAGTAGCTAAAAGACAGGTTTGTCATATCATACCTATAGGAATCAGCAATATTACCCAAATTAAATTTTAGTAATGATTTCAGTTTCAACCAGTAAGTAGACACAGGTAAAGCAGAGATGTCTGGCACATCTTAGATGGCCTCTTTCTTTCTACTCTGGACACACGTTCCCTGGTAAAGAACAATAAGTGAATGAATTCCACCTCACACACCTCACACCACCTCACCCAAGGGAGCATTCATGTCATGAAACATCTCCATCTCTTTAACACAGAGAGTTGAGTACTTACTTGACATTTACTGTGGAGTTAGGCACCACAATCCATAGATTGATGGTGTATTTACACAAAACAATCATAAACTAATAACATACTACTAAGAGCATCTCAAAGATAAAGACTCTTCCCTGCAAATACTATTTACCTTGAGGTCTAGCTATCCTGCTTCCAATGACATTAGATTGGACCACTTGTATTTTCTTTCCACTAGTGTGCCTGATCACACAACTGCAGGTAAATGAATCATAAACCAGCTACTTCATCTTCTTCCTTCTAGGTTTTTGTACTAAAAGAAGCCATTCAATAATGCACACCACAGTGTATTCCATTTTTAATGGAATTTAGGTTGGAAGCACCTTACTAAGCAATGTTTATTTATCTTTATTCAGTTTTAATAATGGAAAATCCTCCACAGTAGCTAGAAAGAGATTCTTGAATAAACATTGACAAGCAGCAGGTATAGACTTCAGGTAAGTTTACAATGAAGATCTAAAATTGTTGAGATTTCATGTGTAGCCTTTCCTTGGGCCTTAAAATGATACTTAATAACATCTACATATATATATATATATACATATATATATATATATATTTTAAGATTTTATTTATTTATTTGACAGACAGAGATCACAAGTAGGCAGAGAGGCAGGCAGAGAGAGAGGGGGAAGCAGCCTCCCCACTGGGCAGAAAGCCTGATGCAGGGCTCAATCCCAGGACCCTGGGATCATGACCTGAGCTGAAGGCAGAGGCTTTAACCCACTGAGCCACGCAGGTGCCTCCAAAAGAATATATTTTAATATTACAGATTTTAATATGATAGGAAGTTAGAGAATATGTATATATAATTCTATAAGTATCATCTGAAAAGTGACCAAATTTAATCAGCTGTGCTATTTTCTTCTTATGTTGTATTTAAATTAGCTTCACATTTCTATTATGCTTTATATATATATAAATATATATATATATATAGTGTTTTATGGATAGAAACCTTTGCTTCAGATTATTTTGATAAAATTTTCAATTGCTCGTCCAGCTAAAATGGAAATGGAATGCCACAAAATCCTTTTGATTGCAGCAATGATATTGATAAAATATCTTATTTCACAAAATAAAGAATGCTGAAATTATGCTTCCTAATTATATTTTAAGCTGTTTATTCAACCATGGATTTATTGACCCATCTCTACCACTCTTAACTCCAGCTATTCTTTATTCAGTTCTCCAAACATTCTATTTCAGAAATTTTGTAAATGGCATTTCTTTGTATTTATCCTTCAGATCACAACTTCTCCAAGTATAATTTCCTTGGGACTTCAACTAGGTAAGAACATGCACTTTGGCATTTTCCTGGGACCTGTACTTCCTTATTAGCATTGGGTAGTGTTTTAATTATGTCTTTTATTTGTAAAATTCACAATATCTAACACAGCTCCTAGTGTGTAAGCTCCATGAAGGCTGTGGACGCATTTCATTACTTCACATTTTTATTCTTAGCATCTAACACAGACCTGGTTCACTGAAGCTGTTCAGGAAGCCCATACTTAGAGAGGCAGAGATAGAAACAGAGACAAAGATGAAAGAAAGAGAGAAAGAGAGAGTGAGGGACTGAAGGAGAGGAAGGGAGGGAAGGAAGGAGGAGGAAGTAGGAAGGCAGGCAGGCAGGCAGGCAAGAAGGAAGGAATGTTGCAAACTTCAATGTGTCCATGTTGTTAAGTATCAAAGGACAGGAGAGAGTAATTGCCTGCTGTGAGCTTGGGCATTCACTAAAACTTAACTTCTACATTGGAAGAGAAAAAAAATGGATTTCTCCAATATTTTTCATTTCACAAATTCTTGCATGGGGTTAACTAAGTTTTATCCAGATTTAGTGTTATGGGTTGATTGTGCTCTCCCAAAGTTTACATATTGAAGTCTTAACCTCTGATGCCTTAAAATGTAATCATATTTGGAGATAAGGTTTTTCTTTCTTTTTTTGTGTGGGGGAGGTATTTTTAATAACTGAAACAAAACAGATCAAAAACCACAGATTCTAGAAGAACCATTTGTTCTTGTCAATCTTATACTTCTCCTCCAACTTGACTCTGGCCTCTCATCAGACCTTACATTTAAGAGCTATGTCTCTGAAGACATCCTTGTTGACAACACTTTTGTCCAAAGGGATATCCACAGAGTACATTTGTGGGCATGAAGTGATTGTAGTTACAAACTTTCACAAAAGATTTGATCTTTGACCTCTTGGCCAATAAGTTCTCATCCACGGCAGCTGTCACTTTGCAGGGATAGCAGTCAGTTCCAGCCACCAGAGCACAGCATGTGTGGATATGTCTGAAGTGCCATCATCAATGTTCTTCACAATGACTGCTTTGTGTCCATAATAGCATCAGCCCAGGACCGGCACCAAATTCCTGGGTTTCATGAACTTGCCCATCTTGAAACCAGCCACTCAAACCTAGAGCAGAAAAGAAGAAACACCACTTCCATTCAAGATAAGGTCTTTAAGGGGGTGATTAAGTTAAAATGAGTTTTTTAAGGTGAGTTTTTTAAGACTGATGTGTTCTTTTTTTTTTTTTTTAAGACAAAAGAGAAAGAGCGTTTTGTTGTTGTTGTTTTAAGATTTTATTTATATATTTGACAGAGAGAAAGTGCACAAAGCAGGGGGAGCAGCAGGCAGATGGAGAACTAGGATCCTGGCTGAGCAAGGAGCCCATGTGGGACTCGATGCAAGGACTCCAGGATCATGACCTGAGTCAAAGGGGGAGGCCCAACTGAGTGAACAATGCAGCATCCATCTGATGTCCTTATAAGAAGAAGAAATATGGTGAGTGCCAGAAACTTGTGTGCACAGAGGACAGACCATGTAAGGACACAGTGAGTACTTGGCCAGTTGCAACACAAGGAGAGAAGCCTCAGAAGAAGGATTAGTTTCTTTTGAGGCTTCTTTCTTTGTGTTGCAACTGGCCAAGTTAATTCTGCCAATGTCTTGACCTTGGACTTCTAAACTCCAGAATTTTGAGATACAAATTCTTATTGTTTAAGCCACATAATCTGTGATAATTTGTTATGACAGGCCTAGAAAACAAATACAACTTACCCAATCTACTCAGTACTCAATATGATAGATGTTCTAATTATAATTTTTATATGGGCTACAGAAACAAAAAATTATAATTAAATAAATATTTTAATGGAATTTCAGATATAGTTATTGAAAAAATATTTTATATTCTTAAAATATTTGTGTTTTTTTTTTTTAATTTGCATGTGGGTGTCTTGGAGTGAGTACGTTTTTACATCAGTCTGGGTGTTGAGGAAGGAGAAAAATGACTTTGGCTAAGGAGCATTTAATGCCAAATAAAGTATAATTGTGTATTTGCACCTAAAATATTATGCCTTAAATATTAATAAATCTATCATTTTCAGCATGCAATATGGAATAAATGCCAAAAATCAATCTTCTAATGGGCATAAACAAAGAAAAAATGAAATAAATAATTAATAATTTTTATGTCTTCCATCTCTAATTAAAAAATCGGTCAGATTGTTTATTATTTCATTGAATTTTCACTTTAGTAAGACATCAAAGCCTTGCACTCTGTCTGTTTTGAAGTATATATGTGTTTACAACTAAAAAATGAGAAAACATCTTGACATCTTAGATGTTCTTGCAAAACCAGTAAATGAAGGGTCATACCACCAGTGTTATTCTAACTAATGGCTTAAAATAATGTGGAAATCATAAGATTATAATTTTAAGTAACAATTCATTTCTAAATTCTCTTTTTACAAAATAAATTTAAAAGAGATAATATCAATTCTTAATTTGATTTGCAAGTCCTATGATAACTTTTAAGACAACATTAAGATAACATATCTATCATGCAAGGTTGTCAGAGTAATATAGCAAAGAAAATCAAATAGCAGTTCAGAGAACTTACTAGACTTTTCTGGGACACATAAATGTTGAAGAAATCAGATATGCCAGAGGGACACATCACGCTTTAAAATAAATTCTATTTAAGGAAGGCAACCTATATAGCAGTTTTCTGTTCTTTTTCTTTCTTTCCTTTACTATTTTTTAACTAATTTCTCACAAAACCCTAGCATCTCAACATACACTCGGACAAGATTTATTAGCACAGGATTTAAGTTAGTTGTCTAAACTTTAAAGTTCTATTTTGTAGGATACTAGAGGCTATTCATTAGCATACTGTGAAGCATGTCATAAATAATTTAAACTATAGTTGTCAAGATAAATGAAAAAAAATCAATTTATGCTGCACTACCCTTAATTTTTTATTGTGCATGGATTTGCTTGCTTACTAATCTACAAAATCTAGTAAATCACAGTCCCTGTCATTTTAGTGAATTAATCTGGATCATTTCGACTTGACTGATTATGTCGAAGGAATACCATCAAGAATCTTGGACTGTTATGTAGATATTGTTTTTAAAATGAATATAAATACTTCTTTAAGTGATGTTCAATAAACTCCAGGAAGTAATAAAGGTAAAATAATCAAATGGATTAGTAAAAGTGATTTTCCATCATTCAGGAAATTTTAGAACAACAAATGTAGGACAAGAAGTGGAAAAAAGATCATCAAATAAACTCAAAATGTATTAACAGGAAAAAAAAAAAGAAGTAAGCCATCTATTTTTACTGTTGAGGATTAGCAAGTAGCAGAGATAACCTGGACTCCAAATCTACAAATTAGATTAAAAAAAAAAGATTCTAGCTTAGTGCTTTAAGTGGAGAACCAATAAAAAGTTCTAGAATTCGTTTTTAGTTATGTAACTTACTCAACAGGTGGCCTTGAGTTAATTGTTTTTAACTTATATTTTGAAGAAAAGTTGCTCTTACCTTTAATTTCTTGCCATGATCTTTTGTCACAGTGGATTCTTTGATGTTCGCTTTAAATTTGGCATCCATTTTAGGATCAATCTCAGATAATTTGAATCTTACCAGTCTATCAGTTACTGACTGAGAAACTTTTGGTTTTAAGGATCCTCTGCTATGAAATCTTTCCCTAGAAGTGGTAAGTAAGACATTTTCATGACTGCCTTTGGGCAGAACTCTATAGTTGAATACATACATGTTAGTCTATTCTATATGAAAGATAGCACAATCTCAGGAATAAGAGTTTGCTTGGACTCTACAGTGTTTTGTATGAATTCAGTACCCCTATTCAAGATAACAGTAGCCTGTTCCTTTTTTTTCCCTTTATACAGTTTCATGAAATAGAATTTTCAGTTCATGACAATTACCTCGCAGCTAGATACAATTTGAACCACTGACAAAGGACAATTTCCTGCTTTCTAAATATTCCATGGAAGCATATTCTCAAATTTCATAGAAAGCCAGTTGAAACTAGCTAAAGATGCAATTTGGTGAATAAATATAACACAACAAATACAATACATGATTAGTACAATACCATTTCATACAAGCTTGGTCGAACATACACATTTAAGCTGTTACTCATTGGGCTAGAGAATCCAGTATAAGCAGAAAACATATCAATTTTTTGAAAAATTAGGTTGGCAATATCTGGTTCTGCATGTAAGGAGAGTGGAAGTCCCATCCTTACAAAACGTAAAAAGCTAAACAGGTTGAAAAATCAAAAAAATCTTCTTGGACAAGAGAGGTGAGGACTCACAACAAACCCTGCCCCCAGGTTTAGGAAGAAAGACAGACAAATGTCAAGAGTCTGCTTACATCAGCTGAGACTCAGGAGTAGAACCTCCATGGGAAGTAGTGCTGGGAGGTAGGAAAACCTGAATTGAGGTAATTGACAAATCTCTGGAGACTCAGTGTAAACAACTCTGAGAGTTAAAAATCCAGAGAGCCATAGTAATAGGGGAATCCCCCACACTTTGATGAGTTTTGCATCCAGAGGTCCCAGATTCTCACAGTAAATATAGGAGAAAGACCCCTCATGCTTCAGAGGATACAAGGGGTAAGGAACTACCTTTAAATGCACAGGAGTACATTCCTGCCTTCAGGATAAACTAGCTAAGGAGAGCCTTATTTTCTGGGGTAACATAGCCTAAGTAAGCCAGGGAAAGAAAGTATCAACTCTATTCCACTCTAGCCATCCTGTAACACCTAAGTGGGGAGAGGGGATTAAACAAAAACTGAGAAACATTTGTGAAGTTTTCAGAGATTCACTGAAAAGACTGAGACCTAATCATAGATTTATAAAACCCCACATCTCACTGTCACATTACTACAGACCTATTTCTTTATGCTTAGTACCTAAAGTCTACCTATCAAGAAAAAAATTAAAATGCAGACCAAAAGACAAAAAACACAATATGAAGAAATAGAACAAGCATCAGAACCAGAGATGGCCAGGATATTGGAATTATCAAATCAGGAATTTGAAACAACTATGATTAATATACTGAGGGCTGTAATGGAAAGAAACGCAGCATGCAAATGCAGATGGGCAATGTAAGCAAAGAGATGGGAGTCCTGAAAGAATTTTTCTTACATGCTAGAGATAAAACAAAACAACAATACTGTAAACAAAATGAATAATATCTTTGGTGGCTCTGTTAGTAGATTGTTACAGCTGAGGAAAAAACTTCTGAGCTTGAGAGTATATTGATAAAAGCCTCCAAAACTGAAAAGTAGAGAGAGCAAACACTGAAAAAAAATAGAATCAGATATCCAAGAATTGTAGGACCATGCTGAAAGGGAAAACATACATGTAATGGAAATAACAGAAAGAGAATAAAGAGAGCAATGAAAGAAATATTTTAATTGAGAATTTCCCCAAATGAAGGTCACACCAAACCACAGATCCAGGAAGGTCAGAGAACACCAATCAGGATAAATGCAAAAAACACAAACAACAACAACAAAATAACCCTGCACTTAGGAATATCATTTTCAAACTACAGAAAAGCAAAAATAAAGAAAAAATCCTAGAAGAAGCCAGAAGGGGGAAAATAAAACAAAACAAAACAACAAGAGCAACAAACTTTACCTACAGAGAAAAAAAGATACGCATTACATCTGAGCTCCCCTTCAAAAACATGCAAGCATATAAACAAGAAGAAAGTGGAGTGAAACAAAGTGCTGACAGAAAAAAAACCCCACCAACCTAGAATTTTTCTTCATGGGAAATTATCCTTTAAGGGTGAAAGAGAAATACTTTCTCAAAAAATAAAAATTGAGGTAATTTGTTGGCCAGTAGACCTGCCTTGCAAGAAATATTAGAAGTTCTTAAGGGAGAAGGAAAATGATTCATGAGAAACTAAGATCTATTTAAAGAAAGCATGAGCAAAGAAGGAATAAGTGATGATAAAACAAAAACTTTTATTTTTCTTGCTCTTACTTGATCTATCAGATAACAGCTTGTTCAGAATAATGATAGCAATAATGTATTCACTTAAGTATGCTTATGGATAAGTAAAATGAATGACAGCAATGATACAAACGACAGAAGTGGGAGTTAGATACAGCTGGGAACAGATGTTTCTGACTGTAAGGAAGCATGGGAACCACATTTCAAACAGTGGAGAGAAATGCCAGGGAACATGCATGCATTCTATGACTGCTGCCCCATAGTAATCTAGAGCTTCATTATAATACATTTAATGAAGAGTCTATGGTCTGGACTCCACCTTGAGATGGGTGGCTGCCATGACAGTTCCAACAAGGACCCTCCTGACAGGTAGGAAGAGCGCCTTAGGTGACTTGACTGTGATCCAAGTTGAGCTTCCCTAGCTATGACCTATGACCCATTCAAACATAAAAAGAAAAGATGACTGACCTCAATTGTAACTGCTATCTGGGCCCATCATGAGAGTGTACTTCATACTTTATAAACTTTCTGATAAACTCTTGCTTGCTTGAGAGTTTGGCTCTGAATTCTTTCTAGGCCAAACTCAAGAACAGAGGTCAGTGCAGAGACAGGGAGAGACCTGCCACTAACACAAAATATGGAAGGGAGGAATTAGGATTGCTTTGTTATGAACTACTCACACTGCTTGTAAAGTGGCATAGTGCTATTTGAAAGAAAATTTGGATTAATAGTTAGCATACATTGAAAATTTTTTTCTTGGTAAATTTTTTCCTTCAGTTTGAATACTGACCTATTGTTGTATCCTTCAGTTTACTGACTTTTTGTTCAGTCATCTTCTGCCTGTGACTAAGCCAATTCAGTGTATAGTGTATATTAGTTGTCAAATTCTTTCATTTTTCAGTTTGATTATTTCCCGTTGGTCCTTTTCACATTTTCTTTTCTTTTTCTTTTTCTTTTTTTTTTTCTGATGATACTTCCATTTTTCAATAACTAGGAACATTTTTTTTCTATGTCATTCAGCATGGTTGTAATAATTTAGAATTCTTAAGTGCTAATTCACAATAAGGATCATCTCAGAGTCAGCCTCATTGATTCTCCTTTTTCCCTCAGAATACAGAAATTCTTGTTTCTTTTGGTCAAGTAATTTTCATTGTATCTTGGGCATTATCAAGGTTATAAGGTATGGTGGAATCTTTTATGTTCTTTTCAGGAAAGTTGATTTATTTTTTAGTAACTCTTTTTTTTAAAGATTGATGTATTTATTTAAGAGAGAGAGAGAGGGAGAGGGAGAGATTGAATCCTCAAGCAGACTCCCTGCTGAGCACAGAGCCTGATATCGGGCTCAATCCCACTTGCCATCATGACCTGAGTCAAAATGAACAGTTGGGCACTTAACCGACAGAGCCATTGAGGCTCACCAAGCTGATTTTGTTTTTTAAAGAACAATTGACTACTTTGGACACAAACAACGAAATCTGTCTCTTGAGCTTCAATTCAAGTCTGGTGAGTTTGTCCCATACTGGAGTGATTCAGGTATAAATCAACAATTTTTGCAGAATAATACATGATAATTTGATATCCCCCCACACCCGCTCTCTGCTTTCTAGGGTTCCCTCCTCATTCTCCAACAACTACAGGGTAGCCCGGAATCTCTTGTTCAGTTCTTGAATGCAGAGCAAGAGCAGATTCTCTCTAGATTTCTAATGACCATAGGCCATACCGTTAGGACTTGGCCTTCTGGTGGAAAACCTGTAAAAAGTAGAAACTCATGTTTGCTTATTACATTCTTCCAGCTTGATACTATTCAAAACTGTCTACTGTTATTTACTCTCTAGTAACTTGGCATTTGTTTACTATACTTACTTGACAGTTTATAATTGCTGAGGCAATTCTACCTCTGAAACTAATAATATAGTATATGTTGACTAAATTGAATTTAAATAAAAAATTTTAAAAAATAATCTCAGAGCACCTGGGTGGCTCATTGGGTTAGAGCCTGTGCCTTCAGCTCAGGTCATGATCTCTGGGTCCTGGGATCAAGTCCCACATTGGGCTCTCTGCTTGGCAGGGAGCCTGCCTCATCCCCCACTCCCCACCCCACCTGCCTCTCTGCCTACTTGTGATCTCTGTCTGTCAAATTAAAAAAAAAAGAAAATCTTTAAAAAAATAATCTGCCCTTTGCACACCTACCTCTATAATCTCTATAATTTCATCTTAGGTAAACTTTCCTGTGACTCAAGTGGAGTTACAGAAAGCTATGTGATATTTGCACTTCTTGGAAAACTTTGAATCCCATAAATAACTGATATTGTGTATTTTATCTGTTGGCTGTATGTTGAAGTTAAGCTGGCTCATACAGAGTTAGTAAATGAGATCAGCCTTGAATATATGAAATTTGAATTAATACTTCCCTCTCTATATCAAGTAATTATAATATTTTTGGTAAATGTGAATTAGCAAATGATCTCCTAAATATAGTTTTCCTTAATTAAATACATAAAGGAAATAACATTTTGAGAGATAATATATTTTTTTAAATGTGTTCTTTAAACAAAGCTTTGCACTGAACTCTCAATTCTAGGACTAAGAAAAGAAAATATCTATGAATTAGTAAACTATTTCATTATTTAAAAAGGTAAAATTCGTGCATAGATTATACATCATCTTCTGACATGACAGAATGTCTAAAATTTGGAAAACGGACGGAAGTCTAAAGAAGAGAGCACTGTAACCTGGATTTGAAATATAATTTCTCTAGTGTATCTCTGTATATTCTTCTACTAATATTTCAGTTTTAATAGTTAAAACATCTATCATTTCTGAATCATGATGTCTACATGTCAAAACCTTCAGATTTATCAATTCAAATTATCTTCTACATGTACTGTCTCTAATAATTATATATATATTCTTTCGTATGCATCACACCACAATACTCCTTTCTACTAAAAAATGCCTCTGTTTAACTGTTGGACCAGTCAACATCCTAAAATACCCAAAAACAAAGCAAATCAAAACAAAACAAAAAACCCAGACCAGTGACTGGGCATCAAAGCTATAATGAAAAAAATAACCAAAATATATAAATAAGGTTTTTTATTAAACTTTTCACATTTAAAATATTTCATTTTGTTGTTGATGATTTGATATCTCTAGGCTATACCTGATTAATTCTGTATAGGGAGTCAGTCTTTATTTTCAAGGATCTTATCAGTATGTGTTTAGTTCAGCTCACATTTTCTTTTCAAAATATTTGGATGATTATAAAAGAGTGTGAAGTGTAAGTTTGCCAAAGAAGATTTCAAGGAAGCCTGCATATATGAACACAAATCCATACTCACTGCTTAGCAGTGAAGTAAAAAATGAAAGGGAAAAAATGATACTCAAGATTTCACCTTAAAAACTAGAAATAATTTAAGATTCCTGTATTAGGGGCGCCTGGGTGGCTCAGTGGGTTAAGCCGCTGCCTTCGGCTCAGGTCATGATCTCAGGGTCCTGGGATCGAGTCCCGCATCGGGCTCTCTGCTCAGCAGGGAGCCTGCTTCCTTCTCTCTCTCTCTCTGCCTGCCTCTCAGTGTACATGTAATTTCTCTCTGTCAAATAAATAAATAAAATCTTTAAATTAAAAAAAAAGATTCCTGTATTAGATAATAGAAAATAAGATATTTCCAGGTTATTCAGGTAATCGTATATAGTAAAAATACACAAACCATAAATGTGGTAAAATAATTAAGCAATGCTATGTTATGGTATACATGATATCAAAGTTTATGATACCTTTTCATTTTGTATGTGATACGTACATGATATGTGATGCATAAATACATATATATGATACCTATATATATATGTATTCTATAAGCATCTGTTTTTGGCTCAGGTCATGATCCCAGGGTCCTGGGATCTAGCCAGGCATTGGGTTCCCTGCTCCGCAGGAAACCTGCTTCTCCCTCTCCCACTCTCCCTGTCTGTGTTCTCTCTCTTGCTGTGTCTCTCTCTGTCAAATAAATAAATAAATAAATCTTAAATTTTTTTTGAGAATGTATTCTATAATAATATAACCATATAGCCAAAATAGTATTTTATAAAAGGAAAAGTTGTATTCTAAAGAAAGTATAATTTTATTAATTATGGTAAAATTATATGATAGATATACTAAATTATATGATAGATTATACTAAGCTTTCAAAAATGATTGTTTTGAAGAATATGTAACATCAGGATGCCTGGGTGGCTCAGTCAGTTAAGCATCTGCCTCTGGCTCAGGTCATGATCCCAGGGTCCTGGGATAGAGTATTGTATGGGGCTCCTTGCTCAGCAGGGAAAAGATAACATCACAGAACTATGCTTATAATATATGATTAAGTAATAGAACTGGGGACACTTGGTTGGGTCAGCTGGTTAAGCATCTGCCTTTGGCTCAGGTCATGATCCCAGTATGCTAGGATTGAGTACCCACCCCCACCCTGGGTCCCTGCTCAGTGGGGAACTTGCTTCTTCCTCTCCCTCTGCCTCTTGTGTGAGCACGCACTCTCTCTCTCTCTCTCTCTCTCACTCACACTTTCTCTTCAAATAAATAAATAAATAAATAAATAAATAAATAAATAATATCTTAAAAAAAGTAATAAAACTGGTTGGAAATTGCTACAAAATAATTGTAGTAATGCATGTATAACATTTAAGTGCCCTTTTCTGATTTTTACACAATAAACATGCATTACTTATTATCAAAGAAAACTAAAGAAACTTTCTAAGCAATACATCAGCTAGGTGGAATTATTACACAGGTAATTTAACCTCAACTGATACATATGTAATTAGGAATTCTAGCCTAGAAATAAAAAGAGAAATACTATAAAACATATACAAAGGTATTTTTCCTTAGGATACTTTACATTCTGCATATTTATTTTTGGACTAGGAATATATTTAGGAAAAAATGTTAGTGCAAATTATTGGATCTGTAATTCCATATTAACTCATAGATATTTATTACCATTATAATCAGAAACCCCATTGTGAATCAGCCCCAGGAAACAAAATATATACAACTCCTTTATTTAATACCAAGGCAGTCATTTCACAGCTGCATATGGAAAAGACATGCAGACTTTACCTGAGTATCTACTGTTTATTTATTTAGTCAACACTTACTATGTTTCATACACTAACATAGTCATTAAGTATACAGTGGTAGAAAGGAGATCTATAATTCCTTCTCTGAAGAAGCTTAATATCTAGAGAGAGATTCAGACAATAAACAAATGAATATACTTAGTATATTCCATATTGCAAAAGGTGCCATAAAATAATAAATCAGAATGAGGAGATACAAAATGGCATACATAGGCAGGCGGGGTTCCACACCTACACGGGTGGAGTTGTGGGGGACATGATGTTAGAAGGGTGGTCAAGGATGGCTCTTTGATGACTTGATAATTGTTGAAAATACGATCAAAATACTTGTCTTAATTTTCAAAGATCAGTAAAACAATGGTAATTTTGGCTAACAAAAGACAAAATAAGGAAGGAAGGACAGACGGACACTTCCTCATGCAGAGAAAGAAGTGGAGTCCCACCACAGACCATAGCACAAAACTATTTTTAAACTAGAAAAGTATAGTTGTTGAGGTAGCTGGTGAAAGTTTCTTGAAGTTTCTCTCTGAGGAGAGAGGTTCTCTCCTTCGTGTGCCTTAGCTTCACACTCAAAGCTATTCTTTTCTTCTTCTCTCTACATTATTCTGTATAGCTTGTCCTGTAAAATATGGGAGTTTGCTCTCTCTTAAAGATGCTCATGAGATTTCAGCTTTTATTAGCTCTCTATGTTTTGGACAGATGACTAGGATTTTTTTTTTTTTTTTTAAGATTTTACTTATTTTTTTGACAGAGCAGAGGGGGAGGGGGAAGCAGGCTCCCCACTGAGCAGAGAGCCTGATGTGGGGCTTGATCCCAGGACCCTGAGATCATGACCTGAGCCAAAGGTAGAGGCTCAACCTACTGAGCTACCCAGGCACCCCAGATGACTAGGATTTTGATTTCTTTGGCTATCTAATTGCTTGAAAAATGTGGTAGCCTCCTAATATTCCCCACACTGTCAATTCTGTGCACCAGCCACCAAACACAAATGTTTTAGGGGAGCATAAAGCATTTCAGTCTTTCTTTTCTCCTTTGTTGGTGTTTTTTTTTTTTTTTCTCCCATGCTATTTTCCTCAATATAATGACATTTTTCGAAACCTTCTGGAAGGCCACACTTAAACTGAAGTTTGACATAAGGCTGATTTACTTTATCCAACTGAGATATTTTGCAAAGTTTTCACTTTCTAAGCCTTTTCTTTTTATCAATGTTGTTGCTGTAGCAGTGATTATTATAATTTCCTCTTTGGGGTCTAGAACCAGACAGACTTTCAACCTGAAGTGCTTTTGATTTTTAAATTCTATTTCTCTCTGCACTTAAAAAACAATATTCTTTCTTGAGCTATTTATTATAATATTTTGCCTAAAGTATGCAGTATTAGCCAAACCCAGTAGCACAGTAATCCTTCTAACCATTTCTCTTAGAGATACAGCCTCAATATATTTCATTGGTCTTGAAAATCATCACAGGAGAGAGTTTTACCAGTGTTTGCTTACATAGGAAACATCTCCCCCCTTCCATCCAGAAAGATCTATTTCTTTGTCCTCTCCCTCCAAAACACTAAACCAGTGGCATGAAATCTACCAAGGAAGCAACACAATGTTTTTTATCAGTTTCTCTAATAAGGCTATACCAGTAGATTCATATATACATTTTAAAATCTCAGTGGCTTAGCCCCATCTAAAACCCCATATATAGTATTAGTACTCTTACAAGAGTCATGAAAGACCTTACTTCCATTTTCTCCTCTCTAGTATGTGAGGATACAAGTCTACAGTCTGCAACCTAGAAAAGGAACCTCACTGGAACTCAACCATCCTAGCACCCTGGTTTTAAACTTAGTTTAGTTTTAAAGTTCTCTATAAATATATAAATATATATAATAAATTTATATACATATATTATATATATCTATATATTTATAGAGAACTTTAATATATATAAATGACTTTGTTATATTTTATATATTATATATTATATATAAATAACATTATATATTCATATATATAAATAACTTTATTACCTATAAATATATGTATATATTTATATAGAACTTAAAACTCTCTCTCTTTATCTATATATAGAGAGAGAATATATATAGTTAGAGAATATATAGAGACTATATATAGAACTATAGTATAGTTCTATAGTTTTAGGTTCTAGAACTATAGGAAATATATTTCTATTGCTTAGGAGTCACCAGTGTATGGCATTCTGTTTAATGGCCAGACACTGATTTAAAACAGCAGTCCTGATATTGACTTAAAAAAGGAACTAAAATATCACTGGAAATGATAAATGAGACATAGAAAATCATTTACAGGAACATTTCTTGGAATTTGATGAATAATTTTTATATGGATATGTGAAAAATTGTTGTCTCCAAGAGTTACAAATTGGTGTGTAAGAATGATGTTTTGTTTAACTCAAGAGTGTTTTCTTTTTTTTTTTTTTTAAAGATTTTATTTATTTATTTGAGAGAGAGTGAGTGAGAGCATGAACAGGGGGAGGGGTAGGAGGAGAAGCAGACTCCTTGCTGGGCAGGGAGCCCAAGGTGAGGCTTGATCCCAGGACTCTGGATCATGACCTGAGGTAAAGGCAGGTGCTCAAACAACTGAGTCTTCCAGGCGCCCCTAGAGCTCTTCTCTTTTTGAATCATACTAAATTAGTTGTCCTCATTCTCCAAATCCTTTCATATCCTGAACTCCATGTATTTATCTAAAAACAAAAGGTTTACAGCTGTTTTTTAAAATATATATTATTTCAGATTCTCCCTGTGATATGTAAAGCTGGAAAGAGCAAGAATACCATTCTAACAATAAGAAAAAACTAGATCAACCATAAAATCACAAGTTTTCTTGCATTCACCAGAGAATGGAGGTTACTTCACAAATGAGTAGTTTGATGTCTAAGAAAATATGGGTTTATTTCCCATGGGATCTGAGCAATGACCCACAGTGGCAGAGGAGGATGAGACGTCAATACCATACAAGTATGTAGTAAGTTATAAGAACTCATCTGCATTTAAAAAAAAAGATTTTATTTATTTATTTGAGAGAGACATCACTAGCAGGGAGCAGGAGAAGTAGGCTCCCTTCTAAACAGGGAGCCTGACCTGGGGCTTGATCCCAGGATTCTGGGATCAAGACCTGAGCTGAAGGCAAATGCTCAACTGACTGAGCCACCCAGACCCCCCTTGTCTATATTTTTAACAAATGGCTAAAAGCTGAGAATATCCTTGCTGTGTGTATAGAGACCGTGGTTGCTACAGAAACAGTGGAGCTTGTACTTCTTCACAGGCTCTTTCGAGCATGGCTACCCACCATGTATTCACTGGAATGTTTGGAGACAGGGATATGGAGAAGTATCTCATCTCTCAGTGACCTGTTCTACAGTGGAATATACACAAGAGGTCTGATTTAGCCCAAAATATGGGTGAATTTCAGGGAAAGATGGGATGTGAGCATTCATCTATGCAGGCAGAGAAGAGGAGGAAGAGATGTGGAAATCGTGCAAGTAGACAATAAATTGCAAGAATTCATGTAAATTTTATAGCAGATGAACATTGGTATACAAATATATGTTTGCATCATTGTTTTTACTTGTGGATATACATAGGGTAGATTTGCTGTATATATAGTATTCATGCATTTAACTTTTTGAGAAACCTGTGTCACTTAACAGTTCCTAAGTAATATATAAGGGTTGTAAATTTTTCGTATCCTTGATAACATTTGTTATTTTCCGTTTTTTTATCTTTTTAATTATAGTGATCCTAGTATGTGTAAAGTGATTTTTTTTTCCTGGTTTTGATTTGTATTTCCCTAATGGCCAATGATATTGAACACCTTTTCATGTGTTTATTAGTTATTCATAAGCTTTCTTTAGAGAAATGTCTATTTGAATCATTTGCCTTTTTTGAAACTGAATGTTTCACTTTGATTGACCAGAGAGTAAGAATTGCCTGAGAAATCTCAATATCCCATTTATTTTTCTTCATTTTCAAATTTTCCCTTTCTTTACAGTGTAACTTGTCTTAGTTATCTCATTTTTGTTTGCACAATAGGTAATGGTGTATTTTAATAGCTCCCTGAAATTTGTGTGCATACATAAGTTTATTACAAATTTTACTGATATATATGAAGTGTAGTGCACATATACAAACATTGACAATACTCTTTATTCTAAATTCTTAGAGACAATCAGTTCTCAAGAAGGCTTTTAAACTGTTTTGCCAAACCTTTGTATCTATGGATGTAACTGACTGATGAGAGTAGTTTTGACATGAAATTTGATAGGCATTTTTATTTAAATTAATGATTAGGACAAATTAATGATTACTTATATTGGAAATTCAAAAGTTTGTCAATGTTGTGTGTGCCTTATTTTCTGAAACAGCTGATAGTTTTATGTAGTAAAACATTACTCCAAATTTTTGTCCTAATCATAATAAAATAGCTACAGACATGACATATGCAACATTTTCAATCACTTTCTTGCATCTAACAAATCAATAAAACAATAAATTGAACCCTGATTTGTAGCTCTTGTAGTTCAAGGTGCAAACACTCCCACGTGAGCCTTTTTCAAGCTACTATCTTCACACCACTTGGAGTTCAGAAAAAAGAGCAAAGTAGCAGATACTTAGCATTTTCACTACAGAGCTAGAATTGACATAACCTCAAGACAAGGGACAATAGTGGGATGTATTAGGAGAATTAGAAAGTAATGAGTTTCAAGTTTTTATTACTTTGTTTTAAACATAATTTAATAAATAGATTTAATCCTTACTGTGTTTAATAACTTGATCTAGACAAGTGGTATGATTTGGCTTCATCAGAGAATTATTTGTATACCAATACCTAGTATCACTACCTGGTGTTTCTTTACTACCCAACAACAAGAGATTATGTGACGTAGAATGAAAATACATCTGGTTTCACAAATCCTCTTTTATTTGCATGCTTCTCTGTTAACTTTTTTTCAAACAAGATTTCCCTAAGATGATATGAGCATGTGTGGACATTCTTTCTTCTACTGCTCTTGGTCAGTAAAAAAGTACATTTAGAATTTCAGTAATTCTTCTGTAACCATTTCTTTTGAAGACAAAATATCAATTTATTTAATGGATTTTTGTGGATTTATTATAGTAGTTAACTCTCTGTGTGTTAAGAAAGGAAAGTATAATCTCTTAGAAAAGAAATATGTAAGCATAGCAGGACCTCTCACAAGGCTTAACAATATTACTCAATGAATATTCTTTTTTTCTTTTTAAAAATATTTTATTTATTTATTTGAAGGAGAGAACATGACTGAGAGAGGCAGAGTCAGAGGGAGAACTAGACTCCAACTGAACAGGGTGCCCCAACATGGAGCTCAATCCCAGGACACTGAGATCATGACCTGACCTGAAGGCAGCCACCTAACTGACTGAGCCACCCCGGAGCCCACTTGGTGAATATTCTTGAAAGAATGAGTTAAGTGTGTTTTAACAGTTGGTCCTGGATATTTGTTCTGAATTTCCAGTATTTAAAAAACAAAACAAAACAAAACAAAAAACACCTGATTTCAACTGTCAATAAGAACTTCAGGTTTAAAATAAAGAAAATGAATGGCACAAAAAAACAAAAACAAAACAAAACAAACAAAACAAAAAAACCATGAGGCATCTGGTTAATTAAATTAAAAAAAATCTTTATATAGTATATGCCATTCTCAATCAAACTTCATTCTAATTCACTCCTTTTCACGGTTAAAAAAAAATAAATCTTTAGATAGTTTCCACATCACCTTTTTTGTTATGCTATTTTATTCCCAGGAAATTTGTGTATATAAAAAACATAGATTTATTTTTCTCATAAGAATCACCATAATAACAGAGATGGTATACTATATTTTATAATAATGTGTCATCCCAATGCTGCAGGGAGTCCTTGAACACATGCTGCCCATATGCCCAATGAATTTACCCTGTGCAAATTCTCCTAAATGACTGACTGACTAAATAAATTCTCTCAAGACACATCCCATCATAATGCTTGATCAGCTATGGTTCATTTATTGTTATATAATTGCAAAGGATGTTTATCCTTTCTTGCCCTTTTATGCTGCACAAGCTGTTGTAATGTTCTGGGTCAAAGATAGGATGAAATTGTGACTAAGTTCTTCTGTTGAGTATTCTATAATTTGGTACTTTGCAGAAACCCAAACAGATACATGATATGTCTCCTATTTTGTAAATCATAATGCTGAAATATAAGTAGAGTACCATAAAATTATAAAAAGTGATTTAAATTTGTCAGAATGCCATAAGTGATCTCTTCTTCATATTACTAAAAATTGCAATGAGTGAGAGAAATAAAAGTACTTTAGAAACTTCTGACCTATTATTATTCTTGTTTCAGAACTGGACAAGTTGAGGATTTAGAGAATATGAACAGATTGTATGAAGTTACATAGATTATAAACATATTACAACTGAACTCCAGGCCTTCAAATGAAAAATCTTGATATGCTTCACCACACACACACACACACACACACACACACACACACGGCCTTTTGTAAAATTCAGACTGAAAATATTATTTCTGCTTGCTTACAATTTTAGAGACAAAGACTTTGTAAATCATGATTCTTAAAACTGTCATTTGTTTTCTATACTTACTGATACAGTTGTGTTTAAACCATATAGATATAATAAGCATCTTGGAAGCAAGCAAGTTTTAGTCCCTATTCAAATTCAGGACAGCTAGCTCTCCTACATATTTGTTGCCTTATCATAAGGTGGGAAGATGTGAATCTGAGGTTTTAGAGTTTAGGGGAGTCTTTGGTTATATTCATCAATAGACGGGGCCAAAGTCTAAGTATAGGCTCATCAAAGAGTGCAAATAAGATGATTTTTCTTTTTTCTCTAATCAATGTTAAATTTATGCTGTATAAAATCTTCTTTCTTCCTTAAAATTGCACCAAATTTTATAACTTTCAGCTTACATATTTTAAATTAAAAGCCCATCTTTTATCAGTGCATTACATATTTTCTTCTCATTCTTCGTACAATGGAAAGATATTATCTCCAGGGACTTGAAGTGAGAAAGGTGTCTGACTTCCATTTCTACTTTTCCTCTTGGTTACTCCAGCCCTTTGATGTGGAGATAAGTGGTATATTTTGATTCAGAAAGGCCTCCTCTTTTCTTTTTTAAGCTTTTACTATTCTCCTGAGAATCATGGAAAAGGAAAAAAAAGAGCAAAAAACAGGGTGAACACTGATTTCATGAACTTTCCATGGCTGTAGACATTCTTGGTTGGTTATTCCTGATAATTCTGACTTAGATTGGCCATCTGTTCACTCTGCATATCAGACAACTACAGGTGTGCTGGTTCTCAGGTAGGGTTCATATATTTGTTTGTTTGTTTGTTTTAAAGATTTCATTTATTTATTTGACAGACAGAGATCACAAGTAGGCAGAGAGGCAAGCAGAGAGAGAGGAAGGGAAGCAGGCTTCCTGCTGAGCAGAGAGCCCAATGCGGGGGCTCCATCCCAGGATTCTGGGATCATGACCTGAGCCAAAGGCAGAGGCTTTAACCCACTGAGCCACCCAGGCACCCCCACATATTTGTTATTAAGGAACCTGTAGGGCTTTCAAGTAGCATAATTATCTAATGTTGTATATCTGTCATCAATAACGTTTTCCTCTACCTCAGATCCTGCCACAAGAAGTTTTTCTCTATGGGTGCCTGGGTGGCTCAGTGGGTTAATAAGCCTCGGCCTTCGGCTCAGGTCATGATCTCAGGGTCCTGGGATCGAGTCCCACATCGGGCTCTCTGCTCAGCAGAGAGCCTGCTTCCCATTCTCTCTCTCTTTGCCTGCCTCTCTGCCTACATGTGATCTCTCTGTCTGTGTCAAATAAATAAATAAAATCTTAAAAAAAAAAAAAGAAGTTTTTTTCTAGAATCTCTTTTGGTTAGTATTCCCTCTCCCTGTGGATTCCACTCTTGAATTATCAATACCGCTGGAGATTAGGCACTTTACACAGGTGAAAACATACTTTGGCATGCCAGTTGGTAAGATTGTAGGACACTTGACTGTCAAGAAAAACCCCACTACCGCCATCCACTGCCACAACTCTCCAATTTTCTGCCCCCTTATTCATGTCGAGCTGGACCACGTGATGTGGTTCATTAGGCCCACTACACTGCTTAATCACAATCTGATAGGTGAATGAGACACTATTCTCTTCTCTTCATATATAGCAAGTGATTATCCTGAAGGTCTTAGTGGAGTGGAGGGGAATTCTCTACCACAAATACCTTGATGAATCTCTTCTTTCCTTTATCCACTGTTTTGTGTAGGAAATCAATTTCAATAACTCCTTATGAATTGATACATTTACATTATATACTTATACTTGTTTGTCATTTATATTGCTAGTAGATTTTTTTAGTTTTTATTTTATGGTATTGTATACCAAACAAATAGTAAATGAGTATCATTAAAATTATTAATGTTTGCTTTTGGTTTTTAATATAGGAGTCATTGAACTGTCAATATCAAACTAAGCAACATTTAATTGTTTCCTTTAGTGGAAATTAATTTATTTGTTTGTTCATATATATTGATACATGAATAACAATAACTAATTTATATTCTTTATTAATGCCAAAAATTATGATTCTACATCTTTTAACTCCTGGTGGATCTTTATATCCACTTGTGATTATTGTCACAAATATTTAGTTCAGCCATCATTTTCACTACATAAGATTTTAATACCTAATTTTAAAAAATTTTATTTATTTATTTGACAGACAGAGATCACAAGTAGGCAGAGAAGCAGGCAGAGAGAGAGGAGGAAGCAGGCTCCTGGCAGAGCAGAGAGCCCGATGCGGAGCTCGATCCCAGGATCCTGGGATCATGACCTGAGCTGAAGGCAGAGGCTTTAACCCACTGAGCCACCCAGGCACCCCAATAACTAATTTTAATAACTAAGATCATTTTTGCTACTCTCAACTCAAACACAGGGATAATATTCTTGAATAATTTGTAGTATTATTTTTATGTTATTATTGATATATTAGATACCCTGAAAAAAGTCGCCATTAAAATCTTTTTATTTAAAGATTTATTTATTTATTTATTTGAGAAAGAGAGAGAGAGAAGGTGCATGTAAGGGGCACCTGGGTGGCTCAGTGGCTTGGACCCTTTGGCTTGGGTCATGATCTTAGGGTCCTGAGATCAAGCCTCATATCAGGCTCACAGCTTGTCAGGGAGCCTGCTTTCCCCTCTCTCTCTCTGCCTGTCTCTCTGCCTACTTGTGCCTACTTCTATATTAAAAACCAAAAGCAAACATTAATAATTTTAATGATACTCATTTACTATTTGTTTGCCTACTTACAATGCTCTAAATTACAAACTATCTACATCCTTTAGTTTAAAAGGTACTATTCATACAGAATTTAGTTCTGAAAGTGGTATCACTGGGTCAAATGTTAAACCTCCAACAATGAATCATGGAACACTACATCAAACATGGGGGCTTAAGTGGGTAGGAGAAGAATAAATGAAACAAGATGGAATTGGGAGGGAGACAAACCATAAGTGACTCTTAATCTCACAAAACAAACTGAGGGTTGCTGGGGGGAGGGGGGTTGGGAGAAGGGGGTGGGATTATGGACATTAGGGAGGGTATGTGCTTTGGTGAGTGCTGTGAAGTGTGTAAACCTGGTGATTCACAGACCTGTACCCCTGGGGATAAAAATATATGTTTATAAAAAATAAAAAAATAATAAAACAAACAAACAAACAAAAACTAATGATGCACTGTATGGTGAACTAACATAACATCATAATAAACAAACAAACAAACAAACAAAAAACAAACTTACAAATTATTCTCCCAAATATTTTTCTTCATATTGCAATCCCATCACCAACATATGCTCAAACCTATTTCACTACAGAGTATTGTCAGTATTTTGAATATTTGCTAGTTGGAAAAGTTAGGAATAATGACAATATGCTTTTAATTAACATTTATCTTTTCCTTGGTGGGGTTGAATATATTTTCATATATTTAAGAACCATTTTGTTTTGTTTTTCTGTGAACTCTCAGTTTATCTCTTTTGCTAATTATTATTATTTTTTGGGTATTATCACATTTCAACTCATTTTCTAAGTTCTACAACTTCAAGTGTTTTTTTTTTTTTTTCAAGATTCTTTTTTTTTTTTTAATATTTTATTTATTTATTTGATAGAAAGAGACACAGCGAGAGAGGGAACACAAGCAGAGGGATTGGGAAAGGGAGAAGCAAGCTTCCTGCTGAGCAGGGAGCCGGATGCGGGGCTTGATCCCAGAACCCTGGGATCACGACCTGAGCCAAAGGCAGACGCCCAACGACTGAGCCACCCAGGCGCCCCTCAAGAGTCTTTTTAAAAAATACTTATATCTTTGTCTACATTTATCTTTAGGTCATTATAATACGCCTTGTAAATGTTAGTGCTACTTTCAATGAAGTCTTCTCTTACATTTTTAACTATTTTTTTTTATTTAAATGGATTTTTTGTTTTACATATTAATTTATTTCTTACTATTTTTAAAAATTCTTCCATGGATTTAAGTAATTTTGATTTGATTATTTTTGTTTTCTAGACATTCAATTATATCACCTGCCATCTATAAATATTGATATTAATTAATTATTTTGCTATAATTCCATCCAGTAAAAGGTTGATTATTAACTTTTCTTACTATGGTGGGACTACTTCCATTATGTCCCTGTTAGGTTAGATAATGGTATTGGATCAATATAGATTTGTATACTTTATTATGTTAAGAAGTAATTATTAATTATTATTTATTGAGTCATTTTATCAAAATTGTGTGCTGAAATTTTGAAATTCTTTCCCTCATCAAATGATTTGTTCATTTAATTCTTTCTCTTAAATCTATCAGAAGGCTCATTTAAATTAATAGATGTCATAATAATGAGCCAGAATTACATTCTTGGAATTCTAAGGTTGAGTAACTTAAGCTATTATATGCTGTTAATGTAATGCTGGATCATGAATTTTTAATGATTTTTAAATCAATATTGAGATTATTATTTTCTTTTTTTAATTCTATATATCTCAGGAGTGGATATTAATATAAACTTAATTCATGAAAATTTTTACAAATTTTTCTTTTGGTTTAACTACATGAGATAATTTAGCAGTATGAAGTTATCTGCCCTTTGCAATGTAAATTCTATCCTTCACTGACTCGTGTCTTTGGAGAAGAATAATTCTCTTAGTTGTTTTTATTCCTCCCTCAACCACCCTCCAAGTTTGTCAGTTTGTCCGTTTGCCTGGATTATCTGTTTCTGGATCAGTTTTGATAAATGAAATATTTCTACTAAATTTTTAATTCATGTGTATTTTATTTACATCAATAGAGTTAGGAAAAGTACTGTTAAAATGTATAAAACTGTTCAGAGTCTATTTTGCAAACTGTATGTATTAGTTATTTCTTTGTGACTAGTCATCATATAGACCATATCTATTTGTGGTTTCTCCTTGTTTCCTTATTAGGTTAGATAAACCTTTATAAACTTTATTGAACATTATAAGGAACTATCTTATATATTGACTTATTGGGGTTAGTTAAAATGTTTTATATTTTGTGTTACATTAATGTCAATTTTATTTTTAAATTTATCTTATTTTTTCACTTTATTGCATTGATATCTATTATTCCCATGTGCTTAATATTTTCATTTTTAGTGATATTGAAAATTCAGATTATGATTTATTTTTACTTTATATTCAACTTGGCTCTGTTGCATTGGTCTTTTCTTTAATATTATTTAATGTTTTCTTCTTTTTAAGGAAAAATGTATTTTCCTACAATTTTGATATTAATTTCCTGGTTTGCTTATCCATTCATTTATTCAAGAATGTTTATATCCATTTTTTTACAATTATAAATAAAATTAATGTAAACATCCATGTGACTATATATTGAACTTTACTAACTGGTCATTATCTTTTATTTTCACTAAAAATATCTCATTCATTTGAAGACTTTAAAATATGATATGTCTCAGGATCTCATTAACATTAAAAATATTTTCTAGTTGTTCCATTGATTTTGCCTTGGTAGTAACTATTAAGCTTGCTGAATTTAGTTTCCGTTCTTCAATTCACACATTTGAAATAATCAATTTTGGTCTTTTTTTTTTAAGATTTTATTTATTTATTTGACAGAGATCACAAGCAGGCAGAGAAGCAGGTAGAGAGAGAGAGAAGGAAGCAGGGTCCCTCCTGAGCAGAGAGCCTGATGCGGGGCTCAATCCCAAGACCGAGATCATGACCTGAGCTGAAGGCAGAGGCTTAACCCACTGAGCCACTCAGGCTTCCAATTTTGGTCATTTTAACACAACTGATGGGAGGTTGTGACCTAGTAGTAATCATAGTAGTGATCTTAGTAATCATAGCTGTGTTGCTTGGCTGACAGTTAAGTCCAAAAATAAAAGAGCTCATTAAAGGGTTTAATGTCAGTAGTGTACTCCCTCACACCAATGAAGCTGTCGAGGTAGAAAAGCAAGAAGCCTTTCAACACAGGTGAGTAGATCTTTCCAGTTACTCACCCCAAGGTCTGACTGAGAGATGTCAGTCTGCTTTCAGACTTATGGCGTGTCCTTCTAGAACCATAAATAAGAATTTATGGAAGTCACTCAGCAGCCCAAATAACTGCAGAGTAGTCTTGCATTCCAAGAATCTTAGAGGTATACGAGATTTGCAAGCTTCTGGATGAGATCCCATAATCCCACCTCACCATCATACTTGAACACAGACTGCTTCTAATGCATACACACACACAGAGTTCACTTACAATTTAACTCAACTAGCAAGAAACAGAGAGGAAAAATAAACTTAAATATACCTTCAAGCAAACACAGATTTGTAAGGAATTTAGTTTGTTTTGATGTGTAATGAAAGATTAATAGATTTATATTTCTTAAAAATGTTTGCTTATTTTCACAAAATAATTTATTGCTTAGTGTCTATGCTATGCTACTGTTTAAGGTATCATGTTTTATCAAGAAACATTATTTTCTTTCTTTAAAAGATTTCTGCATTTATTTTAGAGAGTGAGAAAGAGTGGGTAGAGGGACAGAGGGAGAGAGAGAATCCTAAAGCAGACTCCATGTTAAGTGTGGAATCCAAGGAGGTGCTCAATCCCAGGATCCTGAGACCATGACCTGAGCCAAAATCAAGAATCTGCCATTTAACAGACTGAGCCACCCAAGCACCCAGAAACTTGGTTATATTCTATCTTTAAATGCTTTGTATCCTTGGCATTATTTTTAAAATTATTTTTATCTTTAAATAAATATTTATTTTATATTCAATTAATATCCATTTGGTTACTTAAATTATTTTATGTGAGGAACAGTTATAAGTTATCAGCACAGATTCCATATCATTACAATTCTAAGTGAATTTCTTTTTCTAGATAATATTTAGAATATTTCTACCTTGTTTAAAAAACATTACATTGTAATTTTGATTTAAAAATGTGATATTTGTATGTAAAGTTATCTTAGGAAAAAATTGAATGATGACAGTGTCCTAAATCATTTTCCTTGTATTTTTGTTATTATGAATGCTCCAATTATAATGTGTTCTCTTCAGGAACTCCAATTACTGGTAGACTGTATCATATTTCTCTACTCTTCAAAGGAAACCATACTTTCTTTTATTCTTTTTTTTTTTTTTTGTATTCTCGGAGTGTAATTTCAATTTGCAATTTTTCATTGCAGCAATACCATTTAATTTCTCTAGTTTAAATTTCATTTCTGCTATTTAATTTAGAATCTTTAAAGATTATTTATATCATTTTTTTCCTTTTGCATTTTTTTTACATTTTAGTTTACATGTTACATTTGTCCTTAAATTTTATGGACTCTGCAATACTATTAGTTTCATTAGGATATCCTATATTTTGTTCCAATTTGTCCTTCTGTATGATAAAACTTTCCTAAGCTTCATGTTGGAATTGTGCTCAACACTGTCTACATATATAAAAATAACAACAAAATAACATTTTCTTTAGAGACAAACAATGTGTTTTAAGGTTTGGTTTCATTGCAATCAATAGCCAAAATGATTTCAAGCCAGATTTTAGCCAAAAATAAAATAGTTGTTAAAATGTGTCGTAAGATTTATTTACTAATCTCCACCTACTTCTAAGAACTTGATAATACAATCCCACACTCCAAAGTCTTAAGTATCTACATAATGTTTTATTGGTTGGGTTCATCTGTTTAATTTTCTTCCTTGTTAGTTGTATCTTCACATACACACACACACACACACACACACACACACATGCACGTACACATCCAAGGCTTGCCTTCACCCATCTAAATCCAGTGTCCGTTCATCAATAAAAGCATGTTAGACTTAAATCTACAAATGTAAGCAAAACATTTTTGGAACACTAAAATGCATTTTCATAGTTAATTGGGGTTTGTTTGGAGACAGTAGCTAGATTCTTCTGCAGGGAGAAAATCAATCAAGTTTATTAAATTATCCCTATATTGATAACATCCTTTTCGATTTTTGGGTTGGATCAGTGTCCCATTGGGAACATCTCCATCTGTGCAGTTTTTCATTCATTCCCTCAGGTAATGATTGCAAGGAAGTGTGGCCAGGTATCTTATTTCCCTTTCCTGGTACTCCTAAAACTCTAAAAATGAAACTAGCACCAGTTATAATACCCTTTAATATTGGGAAATAATTTTTTTAAAGGCAAATATAAAATAAAAAATAAATAAATGGATAGACATGTAAATTCCAAAGTCCCAGGGAATCTTTTTGTGAAAAAAACCATGAACAAGTCTCAAACATATTTTTCTTTTCCTAAGTGGGTGTGTGCAAACGCAATGTATGCTCTCTCCTCTCTTCATTTGTACAACTGCAATCTCTTTTTTCTTCTTCGTTTTATTTATTTATTTATTTTTGAGAGAGAGAGGGAGAAAGTGAGAGAGAATGTATGAGTAGGCCAGGGGTACAGAAGGAGAGGGAGAGAATGTTAAGGAGGCTCCACACTGAGATCAAGACCCTGAGGTCATGACTAGGAACATCCTTTCCTTATCAAATATTAATAACCATCAAAACAGAATTATCTAAGCTTCTTATACTGACTCACTCTCTTTCCACTTCAGGCAAACATACACACTTAATAGTACATAATCACTCCCATTTTCCATCTTCATTATGCAATATTTTGTTTATTCCTATAAACACTATAATCTGATTTCTATAACCAAGAGCACATAATATGAAATGCTTATTGTCAACTGACATATCCATTATTAGCCTTTCTCATCATTTGCCACAGTAGAACATCCATTTCCTCCTGATCGAAATATTGTTTTCACTTGAAGTTTGTGAATATTCACTCTACTGATTTGTTTACTAACTTTCTAGATGGTTCTTCTCATTGTCAGCTGTGGCCCTCTCTTTATCTCCTTTTATTTAAAAAAATCTTTGTTTAAAAGCTTTTTTTCTGCTTTTGCATCTCATTATTTTACAAGCTCTTCCTTGATGATCTTAAATATGGCAGTGACTTCAAAGAGGATTTCTATATAGATTTATCTCTGTATACCAGAAGTCTCTTTTGGGTGCTAGACTCAAATGATATAACGACACTGCACATAATAAATTATAAATTATATAACATTATATAAATTATGAATTATATATTATATAATTGAGATTGGATTATATATTTTATAATAGAGGTATATTATGTAATATAAATTCTAAATTATAAAACATTATAAATAAAATTTACAGTTGTTTTCTACAAGTTAATCAATTTTTTTAGGTTTGCGTATTTCCATAAATGACACAGTAACAATCAGTGATTTGATGCAGTTGGCAGGCTCTGTCTCATGGTGTGCATTCATTCCCAACTCCATATTTAGTGATATTGTGTTCAATGGCTTGAAATAAGCCATGATTTGTGTATTTATACCATGGAAATCAGCAAAGGTCCTGAATCAGCTTGTTTCCCTCCTCTTTGGAGAGACAGTTGTTAAATATTTATCAGTGCATCACTGATTGCTATTGTTCAAAGCAGGAACATGAGCCATTGTGGACATTTACTAACTTCTTTTGTTCCCATAATCTATTAATCACAAACTCCAGTCAGTTACACTTTAGGAAGATTTCTTTAATTTATTCATTTTTTTCAAAGCTCACAGATACAACTTAAGACCATCTTCATCTGTAAACTTAAGTTAGTGTCAAATTATCTTTGTGGAAACCAGCTCTTCCCTTCAACCACTACCACTCTATTCAAATCTATACCATACATTTTATAAAATTCACTAATAACATAATGATTTAGAAGGTGACATAAAAATGATATAAAATATAAGTAAATTAAATTATTTAATTCCACATACATAAAATAGTATTTCAGTGAATATAATTAGAACAAATACAATATGGGCAAAATTACAAAAATGGTAAATTAGTCCCTGATCACTGAAATTGTGTGCATAGATAGTTAGAATGTTACACTTTTGTTATACTCATATTGTTTGCTTTCTGTTGTTGAAGCAAACAAAATATTACGAAAGAATGATTCCTTATATTAATCCTATACATGTCCCCTTACCTAACTGCTTTGTGTACAAATATTTAAGTATTTCTACTGTGACAAATGAGCTTGCTTCATTTTTATTAACCTACCTAATGTATGCTGGATTCATGTCAGCACTATCTGCAAGGATGCAATACAACTAAATTATTTCTGTCTTTTGTTTAAATAATAATCACAATAGGGGCACCTGGGTGGCTCAGTGGGTTAAAGCCTCTGCTTTCCGCTCAGGTCATGATCCCAGGGTCCTGGGATCAAGCCCCACATCGGGATCTCTGCTCAGGGGGGAGCCTGCTTCCCCCTCTCTCTCTACCTGCCTCTCTGCCTACTTGTGATCTCTGTCTGTTAAATAAATAAACAAATGTGAAAATATGTATTATCAGTCTATCTGTAGCTAGTTCCAATAATGCATCCTATATAATTATTGCTAAGTTTAAATAATAATGTTACAAAAAAGCTAAATGTAGAGTCTTCTATTCATTTATCATCTTTTATTGAAAAATAAAACAAAATATTTTATTAAAGTTGTAACAGGTTTGGTTATAACATTACAGAAATGCAATATAAAGATCGTCACAAACTCATGGATAATTACTGGTGACTTATTGAATATGTCATAAGATTTGCAGAATCTCCATGTCTGCAAGCTCATATTTTTTTTGCCCTTTAAATTTATCTGACATAGGTAAACGTGTTGCACTTCTCCCCCATAGGTGGTATTACAGCTGTTAAAATATTGAAACTATTAGGTAAATAAGCAAGGATGACTGTCCATTTTTTTAAGTTGAGACAAAATTGTTATCTTACAGAAATACAGAGTTCATTAACATTTTCAAGAGACATTTTCCATTTAATAATAATATCTTAATATACAGTAGTTTTTATACAAGCTTCTGTAATGAGAATAACATTTAAATGCAATGCAATAGATTTTGTGAATTTTGTGTTTTTATATTATTAAGCAAATCATTTAGTCATTGACTTTTTATATCAGAGTATCTTGAATAGGTCAAGTGAAAATTCTTATGGCTGGGGAACAACCAGAATGTATACAAAACTTAAACTTCAGTCCACAAATTTGACAATGAAATGCTTCATGCTGCATTCACATCAGAACTAGTTCAATGTGTGAATCTTGAAACTGAAGGCAGCATTTCTTCAGATTATACATATAAACAATTTACCATGTTAATAATGAGCAAATTAATTAAATTGAAAATAAAAGTACTTTGCCACCTTCCTCTTTTTCTGAATTACTCAATATTATAACCAGTTTTTGAAGATGTGAAGGGAATTGGGTTTTGGAAACTAATACTTGAACTACCTTTTTTGTGTCAGAATCACCCAGTATTTTTTAAACAAATATCTTTGATGTAGTCTTCCTGTGATATTTCAGCAATTGGATATGTTTTTCTATATTTCTCTAAGCCTCTATGAATCTATCTATCTATCTATCTAATCATCTGTTTAATCTAATCATCATTTAGTGTATCCTAGTTTCTGAGAATGTTATTTTATAAGCCCACAAAACACTCATGTTTACTTGTGAAATCCTGAACATTTGCTTCTGTCAGTGTCTTAGTCCAATATTCTTTATTTCATAGAACTCTTGGATTTGATTTTTTCTGGTTTTTGTTAAATAAATGGTGCTTAAATTTTAATGGCCTTGTTGTTTCATTAGTCTTTACATATTTGTAAATGTTGAACTGTGCTTTTAGGACTTCACCATCAATCACAACTATCAAATCAAACTCAATATATATACAATTATTCTGAGTGAAACTAGAAAGGACCTTGTAAGTCATCATTTCTTCCAAATCAATGTTATCATCCTTCTTTACTTGATTACTACTGTGGGATGGTGAAAAGCTGAATTCTTTTCTTTTTTTTTTTAATTTTATTTATTTATTCAACAGTGATCTCAAGTAGGCAGAGAGGCAGGCAGAGAGAGAGGAAGGGAAGTGGGCTCCCTGCTGAGCAGAGAGCCTGATGCAGGGCTGGATCCTAGGACCCTGGGATCATGACCTGAGCGGAAGGCAGAGGCTTTAACCCACTGAGCCACCCAGGCGACCCAGCTGAATTATTTTCTTAAAAATAATACAGTGAAACTGGTCTTAATACCAGAATATTAGAGTAAAACATATATAATAATATATAATGTATAAAACATACATAATATAAATTTTATATCCTTAAGTTAGTGAACAAAATAAATTTAAATATAAAAGTAGACATAAATAAAAATAAAATAATTGTGGAAGGAACAGTTCAAATGAATAAATACATTCTCAGATTTTTTTTTAAGATTTTATTTATTTATTTGACAGACCGAGATCACAAGTAGGCAGAGAGAGAGGAGGAAGCAGGCTCCCTGCTGAGCAGAGAGCCTGATGTGGGGGCTGGATCCCAGGACTCCACTCTGGGATTATGACCTGAGCAGAAGGCAGAGGCTTTAACCCACTGAGCCACCCAGGCACCCCGCATTCTCAGATTTTTATTCACCTTAGGGTTAAATATGACAAACCCAAATATCTTAAATAATGAACATAAAATCCTATACATTTTTGTGAGGTTTTGTTGTAAATGCCTAAGATGCACCTTGCTCCAATAATTACGAACATTCGTTTTTTTCTGAATACAAATGGTTATATTAGTATATGTAGTGATCATTTTTTTCTTACCCTCTTCCATTACCCTATCATGTAACATAAATATTATCTTTACTAGTTAATGCTGACTCTCAAGATTTAATTTTAAGAATATCAAAGGAATATCTGACCTAGCTAGAAGAAAATATAAGACCCAAATATAGTTATAGAGGGAGGAAACTTTTGAAGCATCTTTCAAATCATGCATGTTTTTGATTGTATTAAAAAAAGTCACATTATATTGGATATAATCATGATTTTCCTTATGTCTCTATTTATAAGTTAACATGGTTAAAAGTGGTATATGTGGAGGCCAAAACAAAATTTGAACTGTGATAGGTTTGTAGTGTCAACATAGCTAAGCTGGAACTTTATTCTTTCAGTATTCCTTTTGCCCTCTATTTCCAAATGTATGCAGTTGCCAAGGATATTTTTTGTGGAAATGAAATAGCCATATTCTTGGACTACCAACTTCGACCAAGGTACAAAATATCTGCTTTTTTTTTTTTTTAAGATTGTATTTATTTACTTATTTGACACAGAGAGAGAGAGAGAGAGAGAGAGAGAGATCACAAGTAGGCAGAGAGGCAGGCAGAGAGAGAGGAGGAAGCAGGCTCCCTGCTGAGCAGAGAGCCTGATGCGGGGCTGGATCCCAGGACCCTGAGATCATGACCTGAGCCGAAGGCATAGGCTTAACCCACTGAGCCACCCAGGTGCCCACAAGATAGCTCTTTCAGCTGACATGGCTTGCTAATTATCTTTTGGATGCCTTTTTTTTTTTTTTCCCCTTTCTTGTCGTTTTTCTTATCCCCAGGAGAGCAAGCAGATCTGCTGCAAGTCTAGTTCCTGACAAACCTTCTCCTTCAGTTTCTTTGACATCTCAGATACCTTGGGTATCAAATCCATGGTGCAATGTCCACCCTCACCCACACATCATCCCACAGACAAAGGTGAAGATTTCACAGTGGAAGAAAATTCTGATTCCTGTCTGCTTTCATGGATCCCGCACACGTTCACAGGTTTGTCTGCCATTTCTTTTCTCATTGCTTCCATCTTTGCTTGACCTCCTGATGGTTTTGTTTCTAGTTAACCCCTAATTGATATGACATATATATATATATATATATACACACACACACACACACACACACACACACACATATAAATCCATAAAACACTAATTGATGTCACAAAGGTTTCAATTCAAATGACAGTCCAATCATTTATGAGTTGTCTATTTGGTAACATGGCTTAAAACGCTTCACACCTCAATTTCTTTTCTTAGAAAATGACTCTAATAATATCTAGCTTAAGGAGTTGTTTTGGCAAGTAAATGACGTAAAATACTTTTGTTATTATGTGAACTATTCAGGGAGTATTCAGACAATGTCAGATACAGTTTATTGGAAAAAAATGAAAAGTTTATTTGATTTAAAATCAAAATTAAAAAAACCTATCAGCATTTCTCCTGAACAGTTTCTTGTATGTATATGGTTCAAATATTTATGCTTCCAAGAACACCTGAATAAGAAATCATACAGTCTTACCAGAAATGAAAATTAATTTCTGAGCATCATTTCAAAACTGTATTTAATATTAGAGGAACATGATAAATATATAACATCTTTCAAATCAAGCAAATATTTATGCTTATAAATGTAGGAATTATCTCTTAAACCCATTAGGTACATTAAAATATATATAAATATATTTTTTCTTTGGAGGATTAGTAGTGTCAGGAAGTCCTAGAAATTTCAAACGAAGTCATAAAGCTCTGCTAGGGGAATATACAATGGAAAAATGGAAGGTATCTTAAATTTCAACTCTGATCAGGAATATTGAGAAAAATTTACTAAAATGTATTCTATCTATATCTGTCTAGAGAATCTTCCACTTACTTATTGCATTTTCAATTTATAGAACAGTTTTCCTTTAGTATTTATTTTCAATATTATCAATATTATGAAATAAATACTACCATTCTTATATTGAACTTTTAAGAGAACTTAAAAGTTTTATTAGTGTCAAAGCTAAGAATTTTCTGTCCAAAATCATTATGATATAACTGTATTTCAATATCTCTGAGGCTACTATGAATCATATCACTTTGAAAATCATTAAACACTACACAATGATTTTCAAGATGTGCAGGTAAAATGAGTAGGGGAATCCTCTTTATACCCCACACCACAAAGAGAGTGGTCTTCAATTTTAAATATAGTCAGAGCAATTCCTACACAAAGAAGGAGAAGTGAAAAGAATAGATACATTATGAAGGATACTGAAAAGCTGTGCTCTGTACAGGTGGGTGTTCCCAATTGACTAGCAGGCTGTTAAATCTTTTACAAATCGAGTTTGTATTCATGTTACATAAAGATGTTACACTAATATGTTTCCGCACTTTCTCTATGGTTTCAACATTTCAAAACACAAATGTAACAAGTATTTAGATGTGTGGAAAATCACATTCTGCCTTGCATCACTTGGTGTTCTAGAAATCAATGTTGTCCTTCTTAAGATACCTGAGTCTACAGAAACTTCATCTGCTTACCATTTCTGTTCACCATTTCACTTTTATTGAACAGCAAGAAAAAAATACTTAAGAAAAAGTGCCAATCAAATTAATATGCTAAGAAAATCATGATAAGCTTAGAATTGAGATTTAATATAGCAATAAAATACTAGGCTTCACAGACACTAAGCAAAATTTTCAAAGTTTTAAAAATAGTGTAATAGAAATCATGAGCACTGGAAAAGACAGAGAGAGGGAAATTCAGTAAGTGAGAAGAGGTTGGACAGAGTGAGCTAAGGAAGATGTCAAATAGTAAAACAATTTAGGGTGGATGCATGGTTTGAGAACAGCTTTGTGGAGGTATTTTTATATATATATATAAACATTTTTATAGGGGGGTAGTTTCCTTTCCCTGTAGTTTATTTATTTTTAAAGTCAGTGTCTCTTTCTCTTTTTTTAAAGATAGACATCGTGGCAGCTGTTATCAAATTTTATATGCTTCTCTTTCTTTATAAAAGTATGTAGAAACACTTGCAATTACCCTGTCGTGTACACTAAAATAAGGCTGAGGCAGAACTTTTTATCATAATTTTCTGAGATAATTAGACAATCAGACACCAACAGGAATCATATATATTTTTATGATCTTTATGCTGGGTTTTGTAAAAGATCATAGCACTCTCATCTATAGTATAATTTGACATTAGAAAATGCTGTCTTATATGATGCTATAAGAAAATATACTGAAATGGGACTAAAAATATACAGAATTTTTTAATAAAACATTTCCATTAAAGAATAATTTAACTCAGATATGTATTATCTCCCTAATTAAGTTTCTTAATGAACATAGGAAACTTACTTAAATATAAGCAAATATATGCAAGATGTTTAAGATATTGGTCAGTAAAAAGCTTAAAGGAATATATTTATTTTGTTGTTGCTGTTATTGATCAATCTATTTCTTTTCCTTTCTGGGGAGCAGATAGAAATAATTCACTTGAGAAAGCAACTGAAGAGAAGGGAAGCTAAACTGTGTGTGTTTGTGTGTGTGTGTGTTTGTGTGTAAATGTGTGCACATAGGTACACATATGTGTATGTACTAATAATGCTTCACTGTGCAGCAATCTAGAGAAACTGTCTACCCATCTTCACTTTTAAGTCTCAGGACCATCCAGTCAAAGATCATTCACTATGTCACACACCAGAAACTGAGAATCAGAGAAGTTACTTTGCCTTTTCAAGATCACACAGCTAACAAGGAAGAGGAGGAGTGGAAATTTGAAATCAGATTTTTATGACACCATTTCTACCTCTAATTTTTGTACTGAACTATATTCCATGCTCTTCATTATTTATGACAATAGGGTTTGGGGGTGGGGGATATAACCACACTTGAAAATGACTTTGAAAACAAAATACACTTTTCAAGTATTATTGCTTCTCACCATTTCTAGTTTATCTAGATGTTTATCTAGACCGCGTAAATGTTGTATTCAATGGGAATTAAAAGCATTAACTTATTAAACATTTACCTAAGATACACCCAAATGTAATAAAAAATATTGAGGTGGGAGTTCACTTAACATGAGTACTTAATCCTTAGCTGGTAGTTGGCAAGAGTTTAATCAAAATTACTTCTAATGGAAAAAAAAAGTGATCAACATTTAATATTATCTTCTCCAGAGCTAAAATAATAGTATTTTCCTCCATTCTTTGGCTTCTAAAATATGAACAAATTAGAATCTAATCAATAATATAAATCCTTCAAGTGGCCCTTCTGTTGAGGAAATTAGTCCAATTTTTCCCTTTCCATTAATGCCAAGCATTAGTCATGAAGCGAATTCAGTTAAAACCAAAATGAGATACTACCATAGACATATTAGAATGCCAAAACTGAAACAATTGACAATACCAGTTGTTGGTGAGGGAATTTTTTGGCCAGAACTATAATACTTTATTGGTGAAAAGGTAAAACTATAAAAACATTTGGAAAATAGTTTGGCCTTATCTTACAAATATAAACACACACTTATAATTCTACTCCTTGATGTTTACCTAAAAGAAACACAAAAACTAATACATACATACATACCTTCCACAAAAACATGTATGGGTATGTTTCATAATAGCCTAAATGTAGAAGCAACCCAAATACCCATTGGCTGGTGAATGGGTATAGTCTGTCAGTACTTCTGCATACTATTGGAAAATAAAATAGGGAAGAACTAAACATGCAACATGACTGAATTTCAAATACATTAAGTTAAGTGCATTCAATCCAGACACAAAAGACTACATGTTGAATGATCACATTTATTTTGCATTCGCTAAACAGAAAATAAACAAATAGATGTAAGAAGAGAGAACAAGCCATGGTGTTCAAGGAACTGGGAGGGGAAAGAGTTGATTTAAAAACTTAGGAGGTATTTTAGAGGTGATGGAACCATTCTATATTTTGGTGGTCATTGCATGGTTTTATGTACATGTCAAAACTCATCAAATATTACATTTACAATTGGTGAATTTCATTCTGTGGGTAAAATACTTCATTAAATACGAATTCTGTATGATTTCTCCTCTAACAAACAAGGATGCTTTGGAAATAGTGTTAATGTTATTTATTTATTTATTTATTTGTTTTAATTTGGGGGTTTGTTCAATTATTTAGCCTCAAAGTACCTGTGTCCTGGTTATAAAAATAGTTATACTAATAACTTCTGATCAAGAAAACAATTAAGTTGATAATCCTAGGTGAATGAAAACGTGCCTTAGAACCTACTAGCTTAGTGGATCTTAAATGTTTTCATTCCTAACAATCAAATGTAAGGCTGAGTTCTTGATAGAAACTCTTTCCAATGCTGCAAAGCGTTGTCTATGTACTAGGTCCAGTGTGAGGAGGACAGCTTTCTTCTGTAAAGCCTGCCAGGGAAAGCCTTTGCAGTTGACAACTTTCAGTCCTGAAAAATCTGCCCATGGGTGCAGTCCCCGATTTCTCAGGTGAGTCCAGAGGGTCTACAACGGTAGGAGCTTTGATGCTGGCTGTTGGTCTCTCTTCAAGTGGAGTCTTATTGCAGACTGCCTACCACCAGCATTTGAAAGGGTACATTGTTTGAAATTTATTAGAATTAGAAATAAGGTGCCTGTGGTCATTGCTATGGTATTAATTACCTCTCACAAGGATTATTAAAATTGCCTCCTATGTGGTCTTTCTTTTTTCACTACTGCCAAATCACAGTCAAACCTAATCTGGCAGCCAGATCATCTTAAAAATTACAACTCAGTTCACGTAATCCCTTTCCTTAAATTTTAGAGCAATTTTCCATCTCATTTAGAAGAGTAAGTGAACTCATTACTCATTACTACTTTCTATAAAGTCATAAAAGAACAAGACCCTGCTTACCTATCTGCTTCCTCCTCTCCTTCTTTATCATTATGCAGATAACATTGGCCCTTGTTCCTATTTTTCAAAAATGACAATGATTTTCCATGTAATTTCCTCAGAGGGCATTAGATGACTGTTGTTTCCTGACTGTCCCATGTAACTTGAATTACTCTGAAACACATTATTCTGTTGTTCCTTTTCCATAAATTTCCTCAAAATAAATTATATATATAATTAATTACAGATTAATTATATATACCTTTATCACAACAGATTGTGAGCTTTCTGACAAAAGGACACTTGTCTATAATTCACTTGAAGCTAGATGGCAAATTATATTTTTGCCATCATGGCAAGTCAGATTTTTTTCTTTTATAAAGTTATTATACATATGGGGTTTAATGCTTTATTTTATTCTTATTATTTACACATATTAGAAGATTTATTTTTTACTCATAGTCAATGCAATTTTTCATCATAAAATCTTTGACCATAATCAAATTTTGCAAAGGCTTTATATATAATCAGAACTTAAATGACTTTTATGAACTGTTATTTAACATTTTCTTACAACATCATTTTGTTTATATCTCTATAAGTGATGAAATTACATGTAGTTTTACTTTCTTTTGAGTATTTTTTTAGCGCTTACCTTTTAAGTGTAGGTGAACTGTTTTCTGTTTATAAGTTTTAAAGTGCAATGAGGAAAAATTCTTGTAATATAATGTTGATAGTTCTGAATCATGATTAAGCTATAACCCACCTTCCAAGACAATAATAATACAGATTAGCAGTTCATGAGTGTGAAAGGAAAACAAGATAAAATATAATTCCCAAATAAAATGAGATGGAGGCTACACCACAATTAGGTACCAGGATATAAAGAGAATAGGTTCAGGTAACACTTTCTCAGGCGCCCGGGTGGCTCAGTCGGTTAATCGGCTGCCTTTGGCTCAGATCATGATCCCAGGCCTGGGATGGAGCCCCGCATTGGGCTCCCTGCTCAATGGAGAGCCTGCTTGTCCCTCTCCCTCTGCCTGCTGCTCTGCCTACTTTTGCTGTCTCTCTGTCAAATAAATAAATAAAATCTAAAAGAAAAAAAGAATCCAGATAACACTTTCTCACTGAGCTGGTGGCATACAGGTAAAAAAATAAAAAATAAAAAATAAAAAACAAAAACAAAAAACATCTCAGTCTCAAGACCTTTTTTTAGGACCAAATCCCCATCCAGTCTGAAAGGTTTATAATGTTAGGCTAGCAGAATCCAAAGCAAACAGACAAGAGGCTACAGACAGATAAGAACTTGAGGCAAATATAAAATGAGAAAGAAAATAAAAGTCTATCTGACACCTGGGACTAGGGATAAGGAGACTAAGGAAAGAGAGCTAAAAGCTTTTTATCAACACAGCCAACCCTGGAAAAATCAATGGTCCCAGGAAATTATACATGTGTTTCTTTGTGCCTATCTTCTCTGATTCCCATACAGGATACTAAAGGGGACTTGTAATTCAAGTGGGGAATCTGGAATCTAAATATCATAGAGTATTTTAAAAAGATTTTAATCAGCTCTCCTACATTAACAAAATACAACACATACACACAAAACGTACAAACATACGTGTATATACTTTGTGTTCATGAAATAGGGTAATGTAGAAAAATTATGACAATGACTTTTTTCAAGTTGGGCAGTTTAACATAATGGCTTTTTTTTTTTTTTTAAAGATTTATTTATTTGACAGACAGAGATCACAAGTAGGCAGAGAGGCAGGCAGAGAGAGAGGAGGAAGCAGGCTCCCTGCTGGGCAGAGAGCCCGATGTGGGGCTTGATCCCAGGACCCTGAGACCATGACCTGAGCTGAAGGCAGAGGCTTAACCCACTGAGCCACCCAGGCGCCCCAACATAATGGCTTTTTAATTCTCTAGGAGAGAAAAGAGGATAAGAAGCCTACATATAAGGCAGTATTTTACTATTGCAAATGGTTCTGGAGGTTACCGTCTTAATTACTGAATACATTACTATAGCAATTCAAGTGGTTCCATCAAGTAATTTTATAACACAGCATCCTCAGCATCTCTCTTCCTTTAATATGAGAATAATCTAAACAGACAAATTCAAAATAAAATTTCAAGACTCCATGTCTGTGGAAAACTACTAGATAAAATATAAATAAATAAATAAAAATATAAATATAAATAAATAAATAAATAGAAAATGGATGAATAAATAAATAACAAAGACAGTTTTTTTTTTCCCTCATGGCTAATAACCCTTAGAAGACATCTTCAAAAAATATATGAGTTAAAACATCCTTTAACAATATGTTTTTGTGGGGCACCTGGGTGGCTCAGTGGTTTAAGCCGCTGCCTTCGGCTCAGGTCATGATCTCAGGGTCCTGGGATCGGGTCCTGCATCGGGCTCTCTGCTTGGCAGAGAGCCTGCTTCCCTCTCTCTCTCTTTGCCTGCCTCTCCATCTACTCGTGATTTCTCTCTGTCAAATAAATAAATAAAATCTTTAAAAAAAAAACAATATGTTTTTGTGCTTGCTCTTTAAAACATACTCAAAAAGAATCTGGTATATACATTTTAAGGAATTCCAAGACCTAACAGCTATTATTCACAAATATGAATTTAAGAAGCCTCCATATCGTAATGATTAGGTCTCCTGCAGACATATTGGGGCTCCTGCTTGTAAATATACAAAATTAAACTTCCCCACACACCTTCAAGTTAGATGTGGCCATCTACTTGCCCGGCCATTGGAGTAGGAGTGGAAGTAACCCACAGCACTGTTTAGAAACCTCTGGAGCCATGGAGTAATTCCCCCTGTCTCTTTCATGATACATTTTGTGCAAGGACTTGTCAAGATAAACATTCTCTGTCTGAACCCCTGGCTTAGGAGAGCAAGCCAGCCCCTCCGGGTCTGAGGTGGCTATGTAGCATGGGGAAATAAACCATGCTGTGATGCCCCACTAAGGTTGGTAGTGGGGCAGGTTATCACTTGAGCATAACTAGTTTATCTGGACTCATCCACCAGACAAGACCAAATTCTTATGCTGATCCTGTGATTTTGCAATGAGAGACACTGCTATTCAATTACTTTCCCAAAAAAGAAGTATTAAGATCAGCTAGGAAGCTCTTTTTCCCAAAATTAGGTTTAAAAAAATTCTTTGAGGACCTGAAGCATAAAAGATGAGAACGGTGGGAAATAAAATTTTGCTATATGCAAGAAGATAGGATTTGGTGATTTTTTTTTTTCAATGTGATCCCTGAGAACAGAATATGATTACTTATATTCCAGCATGGGTAACAAAAAAAGAAATTAATGCCATATTAGATATTTGAGGATCAGAAGGATGGATTTGACGCATAGATGCACACACACACAGAATTGTATGTATGCGTACTATGTGTTGCATGTAGCTGAATTAAGATATATATAAATACAGCATATATTGAAAAGTGGGCATTTATGAAAATAATCATCTTGCTCTTGGTATAGTCACAGATTGAAACCTATTGTATACTCTTCTCTGACTTTCCCCCACTCTTAATATTAAGTGGAATCGTATTGCATATATTCTTCTGCACCTCTTTCTTTCGCACAGCATTCTTTGTCAGTTTCATCTATTTTTTTTTAAAGACTTTATTTTATTTGAGAGAGAGAGCGAGAGAGCAGGAGCAGAGGGGAAGGGTAAAGGGAGATGGAGAAGCACACTCCCTGCTGAGCAAGGAGCCTGATGCAGGGCTGGATCCCAGGGTCCTGGGATCATGATCTGAGCCAAAGGTAGATGCTTAACCAATTGAGCCACCCCGGTGCCCTAGCTTCATCTATGCCTTTGTGTATAACTGGAGTTTGTTTATAGATTGTTTTCACATGATAATGATGTGTACTACACTATTATATGCATATACAGCAAAATTTTATGCATTCTATTTTTTTAAAGATTTTATTTATTTATTTGACAGAGAAAGAGAGAACGATCACAAGTAGGCAGAGAGGCAGGGAGAAGCAAGCCCCCCGCTGAGCAGAGAGTCTGATGTGGGGCTTGATTCCAGGACTCTGGGATCATGACCTGAGCAGAAGGCAGAGGCTTTAACCCACTGAGCCACCCAGGCACCCCTGCATTCTATTTTTTATGACATTTTCATCATTTGAAGGGGAACTGTTATTAAAAATGTTGTTATGAACAATGCTGTACATTTCTCACACTGTGCAAGTGCAAACGTTTTTGAAGAATATATGCATGAGATTTGAATTTTTGGAGCCTACATTTAATTTAGTTAATTCAAATGGTCTTCAGGTGTGTTTGCAATATACACTCTTACAAGCAATGCTTGACTCCACATCCTCAGGGGCGCCTGGCTGGCTTAGTCAGTGGAGATGTGACTCTTGATCTCAGGGTTGTAAGTTTGAGCTCCATGTTGGGTGTAGAGATCACTTAGAAAAATAAAAATCTTAAAAAAAAAAAATCCACTTTATCAAGATGGTCTCTTGGTGTCTCTCTTTCTCTCTAATATCTCATCTGGATTAAGGGCAAGAAACTTTTGTTATAATTTGAATTTTATTTTCTGGTTTATTAAGCAGTATGAAAATATTTTCCTATGTTCATTGGCCATTTTGATATCTTCTTGTATTATGTCTGTCGTAATCTCTTACCTGATGTTATAGTGTGATGTCTGTTTTTTTTAATGGTTTGAAGGTTTTTTTTTTTTATTTAATTTTTTTCAGTGTTCCAAGATTCATTGTTTATGCACCATACCCAGTGCTGCATGCAGTACGTGCCCTCCTTAATACCCACTACCAGGATCACCCAACCCCCCACCCCCCTCCCCTCCAAAACCCTCAGTTTGTTTCTCAGAGTCCACAGTCTCTCATGGTTTGTCTCCCTTAGCATATATTCTGGAATAGGCTCCTTATCTGACCACATATGTTGCAAACATATTCTTCTACCCTACGGTACTTATTTAAAAAATATTTTATTATAAAGACCACTTTTCTTAAAATATTCTTATATCCTATGAAGCAATTTTCCCTAGTACAGATATTTATATATTATTCTTATTTTAAATTGTGGTATATTCATCGTTTTATATTTCCTATATAATTTATCTTTGTAAGTGATATAAAATAGGGGCTGTATTTCATTTTCTTTCTCTATAAGGACATACAGATACTGCCTAATTGATTGAAAAACTATCCTTACCTAATTGTACCACAGTACCTACCAACTTTGGTCAAAACAAGTGATCAAGTATGCGTATATCTGATTCTGGTTTTTCTGTTGTATTCTGTTCCAACGACACTCTTTTAATCGTTTTAAATATATAATAACTCTTGATGTATGATAGTCCTTCAACTCTCTTCTTCTTAAGATTACCTTGAGTACTTCTGGCTCTTTCCTTTTAAATAGTTTCCAAATTTATAAATCCATTAAAAAAAAAGTAAGAAAGAAAGAAAGGAAAGAAACTCACAGACATCTTAGTAGATACATAAGACTCCTAGATCACATTTGCAATGGGTTGACATACTTATAATATTGAATTTTCCAATAAAATAATATGGATTATCCCTTTTTATTTAGATATTCTTAAGTTTCTCTTAATAATGTTTCATAGATTTCTATGATTATAAATCATGTATTTTAAGTAAACATATTCCTTGAATGCATTCTATTAAATTTAATCATGTTACTGAAATGATTTTTATTTTGTTTTCTATAAATGTTTCTGTCATACATAGACATACAATACATTTTTTTAAACGTTTTACTTATTTATTTATTTATTTATTTATTTATTTATTTAGAGCATGAGCTGAGGTAGGGGAGCAGATGGGGAAGGGGGGAGACTCTGAAGTAGACTTCTGAGCCCAGAGCCCAATCTCAGGACTGATCTAACACAGCAAGATCATAACCTGAGCCAAAACCAGGAGCTGGACGCTTAACTAGACTGAGCCACCCAGGTGCCCCATAGAAATACAATAGATTGTTTTAATATACATCTTGTGTTTAGCAACTTTATAACATTCGTTTGTCAGTTACATGATTTTGGTCCAAGTTATTTTAAATTTTATACATTCATATGGAAAAGATGACAGTTATACTTTTTCTTTCCAGTCTTCAAACATCAGAGTTTGTACTCATGTGAACTTCCATTACAATATTGAATACTCATGGTGATAGTGAGTATCCTTGTCTGTTTTTACTGTCAGAATAAAGCTATCAGTTACTCACTATTACCTATAACACTTTTTTGGGGCATATATTCTATATCATATGGAGGCAGTTCCCTTCTATCTTTATTATGCTGCTCTTGTTTTCAAGGATGGTTCATCTGTATCTACTGAGAAAATTGTAAGAAACTTCTTATTAATGAATGAATTATACTGATCAATTTTCAAATTTAAACCCACTTTGCATTTCAATGTGTTTGTGATTATATGGGATTATTGGCCTGTAAATTTAATTTCTTGTAATGTCCTTGTTGAGTTTTTGATGTTTGTATGTTTTTTTAAAGACTTTATTTTCTCAGAGCAGTTTTATGTTCACAGCAAAATTGAGAAGAAGGTAGACTTGTGCCTACACTTTGCTTCCACACATGCCTCACCTATGCCTTTATCCATAGTGGTATGCTTGCTAAAACAGATGAATCTTCCCTGACACATCAAAATCACAGCTTACCTTCCAAGTGACTCTTGGTATTGTGCATTCTATGAATTTGGACAAACTATAATGGCATGTACCCATTATAGAAGCATCATACAGAGTAGTTTACTGCCCTGAAAATCATTGGTGCTCCCAGGATTCATCTCACCTCCTCTCCCCCTGAAACCCTTGATCTTTTTAGTGTCACTATAGTTTTGCCATTCCCCAAATGTTATATATTCTGAGTCATACAAATTTTCGGGTTGGCTTCTTCCACTTAATAATATGCATTTTAAGTTTTCTCGTGTGTTTTAATAGATTGACAGCTCATTTCTTCTTAGATCCAAATGATATTTTGTTGTCTGGATGTGCCAGTTTATTTATCCATTTACATACTGAGGGGCATTTTGGTTGCTTCCATGTTTGGACAATTATGAGTAAAGCTGCTATAAATATCTGTGTGCAGGGTTTTATGTGGACATAATTTTCTAGATTTTAGGTATATACAAAAGAACACAATGGCTAGATCGAATAGCAACTATGCTTAGTTTTGTAAGAAACCACAAATTATCTTCCAAAGTGTCTGTACCATTCAGCATTCCCTTCCAATGAATGAGTTTCTGTTGCTCCACATACTCACCAGCATCACATTACTTGATGATGGTTTTGTCCTTAAAGCAGATTTCAAAAAAACAAAACAAAACAAAACAAAAACAAAAACAAAAACAAAAAAACATTGATATTATGCACAATATTATATTTTGACATATGTATTTGAAGCAAATAATAATAGCTGATACTTTCTTCATTTATAAAAAAATTGTTATAAAAATGCAGTTAATTGTCCTAGACTTGTATAGGTCACACAAAATTCTTCACATTTTTTTAAAAGATTTTATTTTTATTTATTTGACAGAGAGAGAGCATGAGCAAGGGAAGGGGCAGAGGGAGAGAGGGAGAGGCAGGCTCCCCACTGAGGAGAGAGCCCAACAGGAGACTCTATCCTAGGACCCCAGGATGATGACCTGAGCTGAAAGCAGATGGTTAACTGACAGCCATCCAGGCACCCCTGTTATTAACATTTTTTATTGTTGACATTTTAGCACATACAAAAGTGACTCCATAATAACATTAGTGAAGGTTATTTGTATCATGCCACCAGAAGATTGGGAAGCTAGAATTTAATTCTGAACCATTTGGTTCCATACTCTACTTTTGCATCCTGCGTGTTCCTAAAATGTCCCTAAATTTACCTTCTTTCTAGACCTCCCTCAGAAGAGATCACAGAGACATCATGTGCTTAATCAGTACTTTGCTTTTAGGTTCCAGTGTGGCTGAATCGTGACAACTCCACTTAACCTGTCTACTGTCAGGTAAAATCACTTAAAGGAAGGGAGAGAGAAGACTCATATTCAGGGTTCTCTTGTGCTCCATATAATTCTTTTCAGTCTCTGTTCTTCATCTGTCTGCTCCATGAACATTACCTTCTTATAGAGAAATCAACTTTCTAAATCTGCCAGGTTCTAGGTTATTTGATTAGCAGTCAAATTTAATATCTAACTGCAGGAAAAACATGCTTTTCCTGGCATTTTCCACCATATTGTTCTCTTTTCTCTTTTACTCAAATAAGTTCTCTTTGTACCACACTTGGTGCATGTGAAGACTTCCTTATACTCAAGATTCAAAGTAACCAATGCACTTCAACACTGATTTCTTGCTCAGTTCCTAAATACCCAGTCCTTTGATTCCATCAGTAAACAATGTTCCAATTTAGTAAGTGTTTCCCAATGCTTATTTAGCAAGTGTTGCCATACTCTGAACCCAGCATATATTAGATACCTTTTGAATCTTCTCACTATCCCTCATTAAAATGAATGAACTGGTACCTATTAGCTGACGCTCCCCCTTCATGGTATGGAGTCCTTTAAAATCAAATCTTTTGGTAGCAAAGAATCTGCTAACATAAGATAAAAATTCATTTACTATAAGGCTACTTGTTAAGTCACAAATCTAGCAAAAAAAAAAAAAAAATGCAGGGTGCCTAGTTAAATCGGAAAATCTGTTCAATACAGCAACAACAACAATAACAAATGTAGTGTCTGTTCCATGTAATGTTTGTGAAATACTTATTAAAAACAGTGTTTATTGTTTGCCTGAAATTCAAATTTAACCGTGAGTCTTGCATTTTATCTGGTAACCACACTTAGATAAGTAACACACACAAAAAAAAAATAAAAAAAAAAAGATAAGTAACACAAGCACACGGACACCCCACCATCAACACTACCAAAAACAAACAAACAAACGAATAAAAAACTCATTTTCTCATGTTTGCAATTGCTGCTACTACTTCAGATTGTTGCCACAACTGGTCACTGTTTCTGCAGCCATTTTCAGAAATGGCTTTGTAGATGAATTTTAAACTGTCCTTTTGTTTTTGAGTTATTTCCTCAAGACTTAAACCCTTAGTTAGGAGCTTCATTTGTCTGTGACTTTAACACCAATATGAAAGTAACAGATTTTTATGTTCATTCAATTCTTTAGTGGAAAAATAGGCCCTATCTCATACCAAGACTTGCAAAGTTAGGCAGGAGCCGGGTGTGGGGAAGGTTCTCCTCCAAAACAGTATATTTGTACCATGTTGAATAGCTCAAAATGTTTGTTTTTCTTATTGTATGTTATTCGATGGAGATTGCCTTAGCTACAGATAATTAACCAGATTAAAAAAAGAAACTTATCAACAGAAATTTATTTAACAAGTGAAGTTGAGAGCCTCCAGGCCATCCCTGTCATGGTCAGGAAAGAATTCTAGACAACAGGTTCAGACAGTTGAATTTAATTAGGAAATTAAGTAGGGGGCGGAAGAGGATAATCAGCAGACTGGCATGGGGCCCTGGGGGTGACTGGCCATCTTTGTCATGCAAGGGTGAGAAGGAGAACCACCCTTCCTCTTCAAGACAAGGTACAGGCTATTTGGCAAGGAGACAGGACAGGTGAATCCCCACTGTCAAAGAACATGCTCAGGAAGGCCACTGAAGTCGATGCAAATGGGGATGATTCAGGCTACTTAAACCATGGAGATAAGCGTTGGGGAAGGTTTAGGGCTCAGGCTATTGACAGAAGCTTGTGGTTCACTTGAGATGCTGACATTTGTGCGTCTCTGTGTGTTCTCAAGGAGGCAGCTTAGGATGTCTGCAGCTTCCTGGGGCATTCTGGCCAATCCTGATAGCCCAAGCTTGCACTGGACTGCAGTGTAGTCGTACTAGCTACAGTCAGGGACTACTGATCCCTGTGCCACCTGGGGAAGCTCCTCTAGCAGTATGTCCCACAGAGCAACTCCTTACAGCTGGAATGCTTTTGCCTTCTCGGCTATCTGTACAGCCTCCACCCAGCTCTCCTGCTTCTTACTTATTTATGTAATAGGGTGTGTTGGGGGGGGGGGAAATCTCAAGCAGGCTCCACGCCCAGCATAGAGTCCAACATAAGCTCAATAGCAGGCTCAATCTTACAAACTGAGATTGGGACCTGAACTGGAATCAAGAGTAGGACACTTAACCAAGTCAGCCATGCACCCCCCAGGTCTCCTGCTTCTGAGGCAAAGGCTTTGGACTTCTCGAATATTTGGACATTCATCTTCTGCCTCTGGCTGCATAATCAGCTGGGACTTCTCTGCTTTGGCAAGGGCTCCCATGTGTAGCACTAGGCTTCTGGTGGCTTCCTCCAGCTCTTTTCTGGGGTTAGTTCCTGCTCCTGCACTGCCACCTGGTGGGCCTGCTCCACTACCCACTCCTGTACCTGCTCCTTGATCTCCTTAGCCGTGGCTACCTGAAGCTGATAGACTGCTCAGTCTGTGCTAGGCGTGAATTGACCTCCATGTCAAATATGGCCTTCTTCACTAGCAGTCCCTCTGCACCCTGGCCATCTTCATGCGACTCGGGTACTGAGCTTTTTCCTGTTTGGCTGTGGCCTCCTGGATCCCAGAATCTCCCTTGGCCTCCAATTCCCCAGTCCCAGTATTTTTTGAACTTGAGCTTTTGGAGCCTTTCCCAAGAGTGCAAAGAGTGTTGATTATTGTGAATGTCCTTCAGGGTATAACTAACCATGCCCATAGGTCTTAAAGAATTCACAAGAAGTGTTTGTTGTTATTGTAATTTAAAAAAAAAAAAAAAAAAAGTCCTTTCTTCTCATTGTTTTGTTCCAGGCCATAAATCCCCCTTTTCACATTACTTTTTCAGTTTTTCTGTTACTGGCAACTAGAAGTGACTTAATTTAACTAAACTAATCTCAAATGTTTGTGCTTATGTCTTTCCTTTTGATTCAGTCAAGGAGGTATTCTTGTGACAGTTCAACATATTACTGTTTAATCTGGTGAAATGAATATTTTTTTTTAATTTTTTTTTTTAAATTTATTTAACAGACAGAGATCACAAGTAGGCGGAGAGGCAGGCAGAGAGAGAGGCGGAAGCAGGCTCCCTGCTCAGCAGAGAGCCCGATGCGGGGCTCGATCCCAGGACCCTGGGACCATGACCTGAGCCTAAGGCAGAGGCTTAACCCACTGAGCCACCCAGGTGCCCCTGAAATGAATATTCTTTATACTACAGTGGGAGTGCTGAATTGTGTTATATTTTGGATATTCCATGTGTTAGATAAATCACCACATTTTGGTTTTCTTTGTTTCAGTTTAGTGTATGAGAAAACCTTCCAAAATAACACAATAAACCTTCCATAATAATAATGATCTGTTTTTCATTCTTTCTCTGTACCTTTATATAAAACAACCACACATTTCAAGGTGAAAAACCCTATACCCCTCTTCTTCACACACTCATCTTGTAGAGAGAAAACTGTCATTTCTGATAATGTGTAACAGTAATGGATTTGAAAGGGGCAGAACAGATCATTAATTGGTGATAATTATGCTAAACTTTTGTATATAGTTAGCACAACTTCAAAAAATCTGTGAGTCATTACTCCAATCTAAAAAAATAGAAGTAAAAAAAAAAAAACGATGGAGGTAGTCAATGAGAAAGGAAGATTATTCTTTAAGTTTATTGATTTCATATGCAGAGGCTATGCTATATATCTTAGAAATAGTACTTGAGAGGTAATATAAAACATTGTCCTCTTGTTCATAACTCGTTATGATCTTCGGGATCTAGAAATTTTTCTTTGGGATCATAAATTAAGTGGGAAGACATTAAATGGATAATTCTTTTATTAAAAATTTCTGTCCATTAACTATATAATAAATACATCATTTTTATATATTTATTGCAATATCTGCTATTATCAAAACAAACAAAAAACCCATGAGTAGGTACGAAAATTCTAGAATGGAATACTAAGGAGTAATGTTTCCTGGGAATTTCCTGCACCTACATTTACTAATGGAACAGACAGACATCTATAGTGATTAAAATTATGAAAGTCATTAAGGGCATTTATTTAAACCAGAAAAATCAAAGTGCATTATATTATCGTACTATGATTTCTCTGGTTCCTACAATCTGAATGCCTATTGATCAAATAACTTGATCATTTAATAATCACTGTTTTGCCTTTTTATTGACACAAAAATATCCATATGTGCTATTTAATAGCAGAGATTACACTAATTTGAATATCCACAAAGATAGCCAGAAACAGAATTCAGGCAAACAAAATATATCTCCCTGTGATAATAATTATGCTACCATAATTTCCAATAGCCCGAGGCCACTTTTGGATAACATGCAGAAATAATCCATTCTAACAATTTCCAAATTAGCCTACAAATCAACTTTTAACAAAAGACCTGCCATCATAATGGATCAGATAATAGCCCACACTGGGACTTCTGTATGCCCCACTTTCAGTAAGAACATATGACTGAACTTTTCCTGTTGCAAGGAAGATGCTGTGAATTTAATCAGGGCCACAATATCACAACACAGTACTGTGGCTCGATTCTAAGTCAATACAGTTTACTTCAAAAAACAAAAACAAAAACAAAAACAAAAAAAATGTGGACATTTGGTCCTGGGGTTGATTAGACTGGGTCAAGCTGGGAAAGCATTTTAATTACTCAACTCACTGTTTGATTCAGCTTCCTTTCAGAAATTAGTAACAGTAACATTAACAATAGTAAGGGTAATAAAAATGTAGTATTGGCTACATTAGAAAAAATAAAATATTTTTTCAATATCATGCTTATGATTTACACAATAAGAGGCTAAATATAAACTGTATTAGAGATAATGAATACTATGGTACAGGAAAAAAGTTAAGATGTGACATTATTTTTTATTAGGAACCAAATGCTATAACTAAGAAGAAAAGAAGCTCACTTTTAATTAATAACACTTTTAGGTAAAATATGATTGTGAATAATGTTTCTTGATTGAAATTATATATATATATACATATATATGTAATACATATTATTATTAGAAGACAGTGAGTTTACAACCAAATGAGATAAAATTTTTTTAGCTATTCTCTAAATTGTAACAATTCAGTGTTCTAATATAAACACTTTGCTTTGACATATTTCATCAGGAAAAACAAAACAAAACAAAAAACTAAAAAAAAAAAAACCCAAAAACAAAAAGCACACCCTCATGGTGACTACATCTTAATGAGCTCTCAGTAATTTATAGAATTGTTGACTCATTATGTTGTACACCTGAAATTAATATAGCATAGTATGTTAATTATACAATAGTAAAGAAGGAGAAAAACACACACACTCAAAAAATCACTGCAGTTATATACTTTCAGCATGCATCATGAATGGCATCATTAATAACTCTGTAAGGCTGGGGCACATAGCCTGGCTGGTCAAAAATTCAAACACGTACTATCAATACATAGGCATTGGTAATGTCAATAAAACACAAAAATTTTTTTTTTTTTTACAAGAATGAACTGATGGGAAAATAAGATCTCTGTATCAACTTTCTTTTCTATAATTCTTTTAAATTTAAGATATGTATCTATAACCTCTACAGTTTGATATGTTTTTATATATTCATTTTATACATAAATATGCCATTGAGCTCTAACAAGGCCATCTAATAATGACTTCTAATTTCCCTCATATGAAACGTCTAATAAACTAAGCTTTGATTTATTTCCTCTTCTTGTGGAATAGAAAATTCTGACAGCCTATCAGTACTTCTCCCTAAAATGACTAGAAAAACCATCAAAACACAGAGATGATCTGTTTGAAGGCAATGAAGAGCTAACTGTGCCAATCAGAATTAGAGGGGTAAGGGCAAAGCAGGAGAAATCTTGGAGTGGTCACCTACCTCTTATAGCTACTTCTATTCTAAGACAATTCTCTAATTCTGATTAGAGCAGGAGGTTGAAGATCCAAATGATGGCTCAGGGAGTAGCACTGTGACCAGACAAAGATGCCAGACGAATTTCTGGTGGAGACATGGAACTTCAAAGACATGACTGATTTCCATCTTAATACATTTGCTGAATACTGGTTTCCTGAGGTTTATGACTAAAATCATCAGCAAAAGGTCTCTGACAAGCAAACAAGACATTTTCAGAAGCTTTATTAAGCAAATACTGGAGTTCAAAAACAATTAGAGTAATGGGTCCCCAAATAAAAGAGGATTATAGTTGAAAACTCTGGAAATCCATGGACAAATCCAAAGTAAACCTAGATTTATAGGGATTGCAATATAACCTCAACTCAAGATAGTCCATAATTAATGAGAATAGCCATCACTCTATTTGCCTAAAAGAAGGAAAGGTTAATTATTTCCAAAAGAGGATAACACTGTCTAAAGATTGTAAAATTTTTCTTTTTTTGAAATGTTTAGGATTGTCAAACTTAAATAGACTCACAAGAATGCCTGGGTGGCTTAGTTAGTTAAGTGTCTGCCTTCGGCTCAGGTTAGGATCCCAGGGTCCTGGGATTGAGTTCCACATTGGGCTCTTTGCTCAGTGAGGAGCCTGATTCCCTCTTCGCCTGCTGCTCCCCTTGCTTGTGCTTTCTCTCTCTCTCTCTCTCTCTCTCTCTGCCAAATAAATAAATATAATCTCAAATGTTTTTTACTAGACTCACAAATATATACACATATAAACACAAACACAAAATGTATTATTTGACTAGAAATCAAAGAAAAAATAGAATTATATCCACAGATAATTCATATATTAAAGCTACCTAAGAAAGAGAAAATTAATCACAATTAATAGTTTCCAGAATATACAGGAAATTATTAGAAAATAGAAAAAAAAATCATGGAAGATTTAACAGTGAATTGGAATCTGACAAAATGAATTTTAAAAATCTAGATTTTCTAGGGCATAGGGAATTAAGAACTCTAAAAGTAATTCAACAGATTGTATACAGTCAAAAGAAAGAAAGAAAGAAAGAGAACTAGGTGATAGGCCACTTGAATGGATTTCCACATCCAAGTGGAAGCATAGGGATAGAAAAGAGAGAGATCATTTTGCAAAATATAATGTTGCTTGTCAGCTGCATTTTTGTTAATAGGTGTTTTTTTGACTCATTCCAACTCTCAACTTAACTGATACTCAGTGGTAATAAGAGATCTGATAGGTCTGCACAAAATTTTGCTTTTTGTGCTTTTTTGCACATTGCCTCCAATGGATTTCTATTGATATAAAGACATATAACCCAATGAAACATATTGAGGCACAATACTTTGCTCCAAATTCTTACTTCTTTCTCAGGTACTTTTGATCTGAGGATAAGCAGCCCCTGAAGTAGAGCTATGTCTTCTCAGGACCCATTTGGAGCCACTTGGGACTACTGCCAACTATTTCCTGAAACTTTTCCTCCAAGACTCTTTTCTGAAGTTATCTTTAGATAATTCCTTTCTTTCTCCTTCTTCTTTCTCTTCTTCTTCTTCCTCTTCCTCCTCCTCTCCCTCCTCCTTCCCCTCCCCTTTCTCTTCCTCCTCCTCCTCCTTCTTTTTTTTCTTCTTCTTCATCTTCATCTCCATCTTTATCATCATTATTACTAAGTAGGCTCCATACCCAGCATGGAGGCCTGAACTCACAATCCTGAGATCGAGACCTGAGCTAATATCAAGAGTTTGACATTTAACTGCCTGAGACATGGAGGCACCTCATTTCTTTATTATTTTTGAACAGCACTTTACTGCATTAGAAGCTTTAGTTTATGACTAAGGAATGTATTCTTCTATTGATATGATATGGCCTAGGCACCTCTATGCCTTATCATTTTATATATTCAAACAGCAATCTCCAAGGATCAGAAGGCAATCTGCTCTTGAATTCTAAACCCCATCTACATCAGCAACTGCATTTTTTTTCTTTTCTGGAGTTGGAGGAAGCTGCAGAGCCAAATGTAATTCTCTCCTCATGTTCTCCACAGAAATGTCTATTATTATATTCCCCTTGGAGAACTGTTTAAATTTATCCAATTAAAGAGGGTCTATTTGCTTGGCAATAAGAACAGATCTTTGGTCATGTCCTAGGATTTAAAAAAACTAAATATCATGACATGGGGACAAGATTCTAGGTGTTCCTGTACAGCCCTGTATGCTTCTCCCACTTCTGCCTATTTTCAAGTCTCGCTTTTTGACTTCTGCAGGCAAAATGGTAATAGATTTCCAACTGAAATGTGAAAATGAGATTTGGAAGATTCCACTGCTAAACTGGCTTGCTTTTTTCTTTTCCACAAACTTGTAAGTTTTGGTCCAGTCAGCAAAAAATATAGTGAAATTCTTTTGGGGTTCTATTGGTTCCACAATGGAGGGCTACAAACAGTTCACAGATAAGATAATAATCAATCATCAATGACACATTCCTGATTAGCATTGTATCTCCCTAATGGCTCCTCTTGTATGGCAACTCTTTCGAACAACTCTTTTTGTTCTGAACCCTAGACAAATTCAGATTCATTTCTGATAAATTTTTGTATAGATGTTCATAGGATATGTGCTGTATATGTGTCCACCAAAATCTGACACAAGTTTCATATAGTGTTGTAGTGCTTTATTGTTCAAGGAATGCAGTAGTATGTCTGTTTATCATATTGCTTGTGGAGTGTCTTTTGTGGGCCATGCTCAAGCTGTTCTAATAATTTTACAGAATCATTAGGGCCCTGTACTTTAGATGGTTTCATTTACCATTATTATGTATCCCAATATGTATAGTATGTATGCCATCACATTCAGTCAAATATGCTATTCCATTTCCAAAATTTCTTGGCCATCTTTTTTGTAAAAGATAATGCTATGATATAATCAATGTAATGAATCAAGTCTATACTTCTCAGATCCTCAGGATGTAACACTACACTGGAGAATTCAGACACTCTAAGGAATGAATAGTGGATGAACTGAACAAAAAGGTAGGGGGTGGGGGAGAATAGGAAAGGAAAAGAAAGAAAAAGAGAAGCTGAGCTTTCTTCAAAATTGAGATAGAACATAAAAGGAAACCTTAGCCAACTCTATGACAGTCTAACAGTCAATTTTATACTTTAGCCTGTCATCATACCTGGCAGCAGATGCTATTAGAGAAAGTACGTAATTCATGCCATCAGAGTGAGCATTTACTTTTCAGGAACCATTTAGTTTTCTTAGAGGTCAGTGGGGACTCTCACAAGTGGAGATATTTTGGGTCTAGTATGCTTACTTCTGCCATCCAGTCACTGAATACAAAATTTCTGCTTTCAAAAATTCCAAAGTTTCTATTTAGCATAAAAATAAAACAAAGTTCGGACTTGTCCAACATCCCACTATAAGCCACCAATGACAGTTGCTCCCATTTCTAGTCCCATTCCAATTATTCAACCTGTACCATTCAATTGTATAGGTTAATCTATAGTTTCACCATAACACTGCTTCCATGATGTGAATTTACCTACCAGGTTTCATTTTAGTATATTTCCAGATTTTGTGCATCAAAATCTGTTTCTCCCCAAATTTGTGTTTTCTACCCTGGGCTATTTAATTTTAACCATAGCATTCAGGTTCGGAACCCTAGTTGGAGATTTGGTGAAATGATACTCTTCCCCACGTTATTCACCGTCTATCACCAGCACATTGAAGGACTGAGTTTATTCAGTACCCTGGCCTGACATCTTGGTGTGTCTGTTTGTTGTTTGTTTGTTTTAATTTCCTTTAACATTATTGAAATTAAGTGTATCCAAAAAGATAAAGGGAGAGAATGTAGTTAACAGGTTCTTTTAGCTGCTGTGGGGCCTGGCCAGAGGTTGGTTTTCCTCCACTTAGATGACAACAATGTGCCACTACCTTTTTGTAACAACCACATTAGTCTTCTCTCTTTTCTTTTCTTTTTTTTTTTTAAGATTTTATTTATTTATTTGACAGAGATCACAAGTAGGCAAAGAGGCAGGCAGAGAGAGAAAGGGAGAAGCAGGCTCGCTGAGCAGAGAGCCTGATATGGGGCTCGATCCCAGGACTCTGGAATCATGACCTGAGTCGAAGACAGAGGCTTTAACCCACTGAGCCACCCAGGTGCCCCTAGTCTTCTATTTTTCATTGGGGGCACCTGGCTGGTTGAGTGGGTAGAGCAGGGACATATATATATATATATATATATATATATATATATATATATATATATAACAAATACATATATATACGTATAATTTGACAGAGAGAGAGGGAGAGAGAGAGAGTATGTGCATATGAGCAGGGGTAGGGGGAAAGGAAGAAGCAGGAAGAAGCCAAAGGCAGCCACTTAACCGACTGAACCACTCAGGCATCTCTCATCTTCTCTTTTTTAACTCCCCATTATTTATTTAATCTTACATACCACTCAGTTTACTTCTTTCTTACTTCCACTATTATCATTATCACTATTTTTATTTCAACCATCCTCCTGCTTTTGAATGATTCAAACTTTGTTAATACCATTAAAGACCTTACTTGCATAGTGGCAGTTTAGCCCAGGTTCCAGTATGGTCTCTTATACTCTTAAAAGCTCTTAAAAGGAGAGTTGAATCAAGGTTCATGCCTGGGATGATGGCAACCTCTATCATAGCTCCTGTCATCGGTTAGATCACAGGCATATCATTTGACTTGCCTCTTTACTCATCACTGTTTCTTCCTTATGTCCCTAGTACCTATAGCTGTTTTTACAGTTGTGACAGTTGCCACAAATTTAGCATCTTAAAACAACTTAATTTTTTTAAATTGTGTATTCTTTGAAGTCAGAATGACAAAAATGCATCTTTGGGGGGTAAAATTAAGATGTCAACAGAGGTATATTCCTTCAAGGGGCTCTAGAGAAGAATCCACTTACTGCCTTTTCAGTTTCTGGAGTCTGCCTTTATTCCTTGGCTCCTGGACACTTCACTCCAACCAACACTGCTTCTACCATCTTTCCTTCTCTGACCCTGAACCTCCTTCTATCCTTTTGTAAGCACTCCTATGATTACATTGTGCCCACTCAGATAATTCAGGAAAATCTCAAGGTCCTTAACTTAATCATATCTGTGATTCTTTTGCCATTCAAAATAACATATACACAGATTTTGGGGATTAAGACATAGCATGTTGGAGGGGGGCATGATTTTTCTTGCCACAGTTTCAAATGTTTCAAAAACTTTGATTTTGTTTACTTTGCTTCCTATATTAGTGGAAGTACTACACTTAGAGATAGACAGCAACCTGAAAATGATATTTCATAACCACTTTCTATTTTTTATGCTTCCCCCCCACCCTTTGTAATCTACCTTGCAATGTCCCGTCTTTCTTTTATGCAGCAGCGATCATGGGTTTGGACTGACAATCAGATTCATGAGAAAAAACAGGCTTCTTTCCATACCAAGTTTATTTACCTAAAAGCCAAGAGAGGATATTCTCTTTTTCTGAGAATAAGAGAACCAAAAACAGCTTAGCTAAAGTCTATTACTAGTAGTCTCTATTTCCAAAGACCCAAATATTCTGCATTCAATATGCGTATAATTGTAAAAGATGAACATAATTGTTTGAGGAAGAGGTCAGCTCAAAAGAGCTGTGGTTTCCCTTCAGTGATTACCCTAGCTGGTCACATTATTCCCTTAAGGCTATGTGACTAGCTAGCTATGAAATTCTCCAGGGATACATAATAATGTCCATTTTCTAGTGCAGCTGCATCTCATCGTCTCTAGTTACTCATTACTTGATAAACAATGTTGACAATGAGATACAGATGCTTTGTTCAGTGCATAGCCCTGGGCTGGATTCTCAGTTATCATTGATCCAATATTATCAAATTCCTAATAGCTCCTGGAGTTAATGTTCCAAGGTGAATTTAATCAAGAATCAAATTTTCAGGTATCCGTAATGTTAGAGGAAAGTTTACCAAACTAGGCATCTACCCTTTCTTTTTTGTATCTTCCATTGGATTTTGGAAATGCATGTCCATTACCATTTCAAATATTGGCTTTTGTAGCCTCTCTCTTTGTATTCTTGGATTCCAATTACCCATTTTTAGGTTTTCATCGATTTCCACAATTCTTTACTGTCCTCTTCTCCTTCCCTCTATCTCATATGTTCTACTTTTCCTGTTACTGACCTTGCTTTCATGGGGAGGCAAGGTATATATTCTCTCTCAGGGAGTCCGAGATTGGCCTTTACCCTAGACCCTTAGAGTCTAGGGTAAAGGAGTACTATATGGCTTTTGAAAATAAGTCATAAAAAGATTAGCTTCTACCTCACACACTCTAAGGGTAGTTGCCCTTGGAACCTAACATCCATCCTATGAGGAAGCCAACATGGAGAGTCTACATGGATTCCCAGGATAGTAAATAAGGTCTTTCTCACTGTCAGTCAGCACCTTCCTTCAGACATGTGAATTAATGATCCTTCAAATACCTTTACGCTCGGAGTCTTCCGGGGATATCCAAGAGCGTAATAGATTGTTTTATTTTAAGATTTTATTTACTTATGTATTTCTCAAATAAGTAAAAATAAATAAATAAATATATAAACAAACAAACACAATCTGACAAATGAGAGAGAGAGAGAGCACAAGGCAGGGTTTGGGAGAGAGGGAGAGAAAGAAGGAGACTCCCCACTGAGCAAAGCCCGATGCAGGGCTGGATCCCAGGACCCCGGGATCATCACCTGAGCCAAAGGTAGAGGCTTAACTGACTGAGCCTCAGAGATGCCACAATAAATTGTTTTCTTTCATTTTGTTTTGCAAAGGTGATTTGCTCACCGTGTTGTAGGAAGCTTTGAAATAATTTGCTAAACTGCCATTATAACTATAAAAGGAGATGATAAGGGCATGAAGGACTGGCTGCCTAGACTGGCCAAATTTGTGCTTTATCTAAATATAAAGAATAGTAAAAAGGGAATTCTTTGGGAAAGTTTCATATGTGTTGATGAGAATGGGGGCATGTGTTGGGGAATCCAGGGGATCATAAAATTCTCTCTCCCCTACATCACAAAAATTTGCCATTCTCTTGCCAGATACAATTACACCAGGCATCAGACTGCACTTATTATCTTAGCAGAGAGAGGCTTCTGCTCAGGACAGTATTTTAATTCCTCAGAATAACACAACAGTAAGTTGAAGAGTGACTTCCCTTTAGAGCCCAAACTAGTCTTAATGATCTGTGCAGACAAGATCCCATTGGTAAAGACAATCCCATTAGCATTTTATTTTCCCAGCACAAATCCTTCTAGAGACCAAACCAAAAAGGAAACTCTGGTAGTCTATTCCTGAAACTTTCCCTGTGGGTAGCCAGTATAGATGGCTCGAAGACTCCCATTCAGAACGTCAAGTCTACCTAATAATAGGTAAAAAATGGAAAAGGCGGGGAAATTTTCACAGAAAGTAATGGAGCCCATAAATGGAAAATGATGCTGAGAAAGGATACCATCACTCTCTTCAAAGAACTCCTATCAGAATAAAAGAATATTCACACTTGTTTCTCTCTGTTGTGGTACCAATCCATGGCCAATTCCCAAAGACATCCCTGATTTGTTATCCTCTGAGAAGAATTGAATAAATTCAAGCTATGAAATTCACCTGACAAGTATACTTGGATGATTTGAAGGAAAGACATCAATCTGTGTCCTGTGATATTTCACTTGCAACGGCAGTGTGGAAATTTTCATTTGGGTTATATTTTTTTTTATTATTTTTATAATATTGGTTCCTATTCAGCCCAGAGATAAATCTTCCCTCTGAGCTTGACTAGATTTACTCTGACTGGCATACGACATCTGATGCATGTGTTGCTGTGAATCAGAATGACATCCTGTTCAGGCAATTTCCTGGGTATGAAGGACAACACATTTCCTGGGGGACACAATTCTAATAGGCAAATACATTATACGTAAATTGCTTCAATGCCACAATATTCAACAGACGTAGCATTTTTAGTAACTTAATTGACAATGGGTCCAATTCACAGGGCATTGGCGATCTTGGGAACTAGACTGACTGTGTGGATCTAAAGAGAAATTCACTATCTGGAGGTTTGGGCGCAATGATGATAACAAAGTGAGTCCTAGATGGAAACCCTACCGTCATTCTCTTCCAGGAAATTGGACATGTTTGTTAGTCATCTGAAAGATCTGACAAAGCTAAATGCAACTATTTCAAAACTAGCATTGCAGGGGCGCCGGGGTGGCTCAGTCTGTTAAGCCACTGCCTTCGGCTCAGGTCATGATCTCAGGGTCCTGGGATGGAGCCCCGCATCAGGCTCTCTGCTCAGCAGGGAGCCTGCTTCCTCCTCTCTCTCTGCCTGTCTCTCTGCCTGCTTGTGATCTCTGTCAAATAAATAAATAAAATCTTTAAAAAAATTATATATATATATATATATATATATATATATATATTTATATATTAAGAAAAACTAGCATTGCAATAATCTCAGGAAAATCCTGGAGAGGGTGCGTACCTTCACTAAAGAAAGTATTGTTAATGTGTTAATTACAATACACTCTGATGTATTTAAAGGATATGGCTGGGAATGCTGGAATCTCAGGATAATGAGGTCAATTTGGTGGAATCCCATTGTCTGTGGATATAATACAAAATCACCACTATCAGTTGTGCTATTTATTTCTGCACCCTCTTTACCACTGTGCCCCAATTTAATAGGAACTTCTATTTCCAAGTACAATTGGTTAAACCAGTCAGATTAATGATCAACATTGTATTGACTCCATGTAGGGGGACAAGTGACCCTTCTCAGTGATATTGGGAAACATATATCAAAGAAAAACATCTTTTTTGCAGGTTAGTTATAGTTAAACCCCCAGATAACATGGAACTTAGAATTTACAGAGTAGTAGGTTCTAAGGATTCTCAAGGGAGAGTATGTACAGTACATGGGAAAGAACATTTTTGTTTGTTTTCCAAGAAGAAATAAAACACTGACATTATTATTAATCAACACATGGTGTATTAATCATTATACTACAACAACTCTATAGGGTTAAAAAATGTATTTTTGGTTGAAATGTATACTTAAATGAGAAAGAAATTCTATAGAAAATGATCTCCAAGGAAAACATACATTTTGAATAGCTGACTTAAAATTCAAAGTGATATAATAAACATGAAGACTAATAAAAGAAAAAAGAAGAAATAAATTTAGCTTTGGTGAAGTTACACACACACAGTTAAATACTTCTGTCAACATCTACTGAAATTTGCAAGTAATAATTGGTAAAGTTATGTGAAAAATAATCTATTGGTGAAGGATTATCAGAAAGCTTATTAGGACTATGGTCATGTTTAATGTGTTTCACAAGAGAGTTCTAATTCTTTAATTTTTCCCCTTAAGGGTTTTGTTAGTTTTGTTTTGTTTTGTTGTTGTTAGTTTTTGTTTTTTTTTTTGTTTGTTTGTTTGTTTTTCTGGATAAGCTGTAGCAAGGATATCAAGGTAATCCTTGACAGGTGGTTTAGGGAGGGAGTGGAAAAAAGAACCAGATAAAAAAAAAGTTCTAATATTTTTATTATAGTCTCAGGATGCATGAATCTTTTGCCCGTGTTTGAATACTTTGTATAATCTTTATTTATGGAACCATTCAGGGCTGCCCTGTATCTACTTTATCCAAGATGAAGGAGAATCTGAACAAAGACTATATGCCAGACCAAGCACCTGTAATTCCTTGTTGAGATTGTTCATTCAATCTGAGGAACTAAGAATGATGAATTGCAGCTTGCCTGGGGAATGGAAGTGAGTTGCATGTCCCTGAGTGGATTATGTGAATAAGCCAAAGAAATCCCTTGATGCATGGCTGCCTGGAGCAGAGATTGTCTATGAACACTCAGCCTCTAGTCTTGTGAACATCTACAGCCAATATGGAATGACTAGAACACCAGATGCATAGGATTAGGAGATCATTGAGATGCTGTTACTGAACATTCTTTGCATTTTTCCTTCCTGTTTCTTTTCTTAAAGTTCAGTAAATGTTGTGTCAAATGGAGATACTGTTTTTATGAACTATATAGTGAAGCTAAATCTACTACTATTACTGGTAATAGGACATGGGCATCAATCCATGGGATGAAGATTGTCTGTAAGTCATAAACAAAATAATTACAAACGTATCAAGATATATCATAGTAAGACAACCAGACAGAGAGTGCCTGGGTGGCTCCGTGGGTTAAGTCTCTGCTTTAAGATCAGATCATGATCCCAGAGTCCTGGGATCAAGCCCCGCATCAGGCTCCCTGCTCAGCAGGAAGCCTGCTTCTTCCTCCCTCTGTCTGCGGCTCCCCCTGCTCCCCCCTTTCTTTCTGTCAAATAAATAAATAAAATCTTAAAAAAAAAAAAACAGACATCAAAAACACTATCTTCACACTATCTAGAAAAAACACATATACATTACTGTCAAAGGAGCTATGACATGACTGACAGTAGAGTTTTCAAGAATATTTATTTCAAGTGAACATAGACCATTTACCAGAAGTGATTATATTTGCTGGGCCATAAAGCAAGTTTCAACAAATTGTACAATGTTCAAATTATCCACACTATGATATCTGACCAAACTGACCATAAACACGTCTCAACAAGTTTCAATGTATTGAAATCATCCCAGATATTACTCTTGACATATAATTTCAAAAAGAAAAGTAAGAGCTAATACTTTTGTCATTTAGTTAAAGTGATATGGGTGAATATTTTGTCGTGATGAAAATATTCTTAAGCTAGATTGTAGTGATGATTGCACACTGTGTAAATTAACTGAATTCTTTGAAATGTACATTATAATGGTGACCTGTATGTTATGTGTGTATGATCTTATCATTTTTATTCTTTTTAAGTATTTATAAAAATAAAATAGATGTAAAGACATTTTTAGAGTTAATCAAACCCACAATTTCCTGGACATGGCTTTATACCAAAACATTTTTTCCTACTACGTGATTTTTAAAAATATGTAAGTGTCTAGTATGGATAGAATATTGATAAAATGCAACATGAAGTTTAGACATATTGGACTCTAAACAAGTAAAGTTCTTTTTTTTCAGAGTTGCTAATATGCTTAATAGATTCATACCTCTTCATGTAATGGAAGATATTAATCCCTTAAGTTGAAAAAATCATCATCATTTGAATAGATGTCAAATCCATTTGATTAAATTTAAAGAGAATTTTCATCTTTTTTTATCACAGATTTTATTGTCAAAAACAATAGCGTAAGTGAGAAAAATCAGTAAGACCGCTTTTAAGTATTGGCTTTTATCCAGAATGATGTAATATGAAAATGATTACAAAGGAGAGTTCTACTTTGGGGAGTAACAGTTTAGTCACAGCAAGAGGGGTCGGCCAAATTTCAACTAGTTTTGAGAGTAGGCTATCAAATAAGAGTTTTAGAAAACAAAGGAATTATTCTTGTAGTTTTGTACCTTTTGGTTGTTTGGATAATAACATGAATTAAACAAAGAAGATAGGGAGGAACAAAAGGAATGTGTGACTTTTTTTTTTTTTTTTTTCAATTCTTTTGGGAGTCTTGGCAGAGAGAAAAACATAGTAAATCCCAGGTACACATCAACCACGTTAGCAATTATCATCAATTTGACTTTTTTTTTCATTTTTATTTATCCACACATTCACTCTTAAACATTTAGTTAGTTAGATAGCATATTATTCATTCATTTACCTATTTTGTTTAGCTACATTATTTGATTTAACTATTTTTTACTGGGGTATTTTAAAGAAAATATCAGCATGATAATATTCAATTGGCAAAGACTAAGTCTCTGAAAAGCAAGAACTTTTAACATACACACTGTGCTGCTATCATTCACACAATTACTAAAATAATTTGTTAAAATCATCTATACCCAGTCCATAGTCACAGCTCCTGTTAGATTAAAAAATGCATGTCTGTTTGAATTAGGATACAGGAAAATGTCTACATATTAATATTAGATTATATATATCTTAAATTGCCTTCATTTTCCAATAATCTATTTTCTGAAGTTATGAATTTGTTAGAGAATTGGGCATTGAAATTGTAAAAGTCCCCCACATTATAAATAGTAGGCTAATTAAAAAAACAAAACATTTTACTGAAAGATAGAAACATCCATTATGCAACATATCTTTAGTGGTGTGTCACAAACCTTTAAAATACTAAAATTATAACAAAAGATCTATTGAATTTTAAAACAGTGTTTCATAAAGCAGCACTTATGCATTAATGGCCTATGGGGCATATCAAGGGACGGGAAGAAACTCTCATGTAAAACTAAGCTACTGATATTCAGCTAAGTATTAGCAATTATGGTCATTTCCCAACGAAATAAGAAATAATTGTCAACACTGTCAAGGTTAAAATCTATATGAATTAACAAGGAAATCATACTGCTGCCATATGCAAAGAAAGGATCATTAGTTACTTTTATTATACACATTCCTTTTAGCACTCGATATAAAAATCAGATTAACAAAAGGACGGAGATTGGAAGATTGCACACAACACTGGAACAGTATTTAGATCCACAGAATTTTAACTATGATGATATAAAATATCAGCTTCAAGCTAAATATGTATATCAGGGGCACCTAGGTGGCTTAGTGGGTTAAGCCTCTGCCTTCAGCTCAGGTCATGATCTCAGGGTCCTGGGATCGAGCCCCGCATCGGGCTCTCTGCTCAGCAGGGAGCCTGCTTCCCCCTCTCTCTCTCTGCCTGCCTGCCTCTCTGCCTACTTGTGATCTCTGTCAAATAAATAAATAAAATCCTAATAAATACATAGATAGATATATAGATAAATAAATAAATATTTATATCAGTTAGGAGTCCTTCAAGTTTTCTGAAAATACTGAAATTTTCTTAGTATGAAAATGTAGTATTTTAATAATTTATTGTCCAACCAAAATATAGGTAGACCACTGTTTTATAAACTATAGGGAAGAAGACTATGTGATTTTTTTTACCCAGCAATTATGGAAGGAAGGATTCCTTTAGATCTAAGAAATATTTATAAATTAATTTCTTTTCCCAGTTTTTAAAATTGAGGTAAAGCTTCACATTCATAAACTAACCATTTTAACACGAACAATTCAGTGGCATTTAATACATTCAAAATGTTCTATAGCTACCATCTCTACCTGGTTCCAAAGCATTTTTATCAGCCCAAAAAGAAACCTTACACCCAGTGAGCCCTTGTTTCCCATACCCCTGTCCTCCAGCCCTCAGTAACCACCTTTGAACTGTTCATTCTTATAAGAATCATTTCTTTACATAGAAAACATTTAAAAGTATATTATGCATTTAAAATAATTATATGCTAAAAAGGAAACTATGAGTTTTGCAAGCTATGTAAAAGCTATCACATAGTAGTACACATTGTGATGCTTATCTCGGTGAGAAAACACTAAAAGTTTTGCTTCGATTTTATAACAGTGCACCATTAGGTGATAAATGATCCATGTAACATCTACATTAACATATTTGTTCTTAAATTATTAACTAGAAATATACATATGCATGTGTACATGTATTTACATATACATATATGTACATATACATATATAATGTACGTATACATATACAATTATTAACTGGAAATATACAATATACAATTATTAACTGGAAATATACATATATATTATATATAGTGATGCTATATAATGCTGTATTAATATGCTATAATCTCCCAATTGTTTTCACTAGTACCTTCTTATTTTATGTTCACAATAATCATTTTAAGTAGTTGTGACACTTTCATTTTTGATACAAAAGTTTATTCTGAGACATATCCAAGGATATATATTTAGAGAGTGGTGAAACCAGAACTAAAATCCAGATGTCCTGCCTTAAATGTAGTGATGCTTGCACTACGCTGTGTTACGTGTTTGTATGTGTGTATTCTAAACATAAACCTGCGTGTGATTTCAAGCAGTGTACACTAGAATGTTAAGCTTCATATGCATGTTGATTCAATAAGGAAATAACTACAACCAATGCACCAGTATATGGAAGCTCCCTGAGTTCTCACCTCACCACCTGTCAGGTAACTGAAAAATAATGAAAATCTGAATCACAACTTCCTGTCACAGTATTATATTCAAGTGTTTCCTTGAAATTTCATATGGAATTCCTGACAGAATTTGAAGAATTAACCCTTAATAGCTATGGCATTGTTAGAATTCAATTGTTGAACATATACTCCAGCAAAAAACAGGTTTTTAGAGATATGGTCACAGGGTGGCCAAAGTCCAAAGCAAAGGCAATAGTGTACGGGGATTGGAGTGGATGGGCACAGGAGTGGAATGCCCTGGAGAACCGAAAACAACTAGGAATTGATAGCATCATCTATACTTGTTGTGACCCATTTCTCATACTTATTTTGTCTATAAACCCGCTCTCCTTCAGATTTCACACGAAAACCATTGAAATTGCCATGTCAGTAGAAAATGATTACCCTCACTAACGAAAACATGTAAAACTATTGGATGATTTAGTTTATTTTTTAAAGTCTCATAATTTCATAGATACATATCCTGCAACATAATGTCAAATAAAGAGTAATGATACTCCACTATATCAAAATCAAGGCAATAATAATCATAAAAATAAAAGTCTGAAAGTTAGCATAAATATGATTGTATAACTGTCTTCCCTCCAGTTATCTCCTCACACAGAGACTTAAGAATATATAAAGCCCAAGAGTACAATTTCTTAAGGAATTACCATTTGCAGTATTCTAATGAAGTCATTTTTAATAATTGACTTATATAATCACATTTTTATGAATTTATTTTAAATGCATAATTATTGTGGGTGAAACCATCTGGAGGAGATTATTTGGATGATCATTTTTGCAGTAGGATTACCTTTTATTTATTTAAATAGCAAAAAACTGTATGTTCCAGAAACTCTTCTAGGCACAATGTAAATAGTGATATACTAAATAGTTAGGATTTCTATTGACAATCTCAAGTTCACAAAGTAATAGAAGAAATAAATTAATGAAGAATATGCAATTATTAGTTGAGAAAGATAGACAGTCATAAAAAAGGAACAGAATAATCAAATTATGATTGACTATTCAAGAAAGCCTTTCTATGGAACTCAAATATAAGCTAAAACCTAAAGGATGAGCTCAATTAAGTAAGTAAGACAACATTTGAAATATGTATAATGAAGGCACAGAATAGAGAATGTTTCAAAATACATTGACAGAGGGGTGCCTGGGTAGCTCAGCCAGTTAAGCATCAGACTCTTGATTTTGGCTCAAGTCATGATCTCAAGGTCATGAGATCAAACCCTGTGTCAGGTCCACACGTGGGACCTCCTTAAGATTCTCTCCCTCTCCCACTGCTCCTCCCCCTGACTCACGTTCATGCGTGTTCTCTCTCTCTTAATTATACTTCAATTAAAACAAAAGGCACATGGTAAAAAATATTATTTTGGAGAGGTGGGGGTGGGGAGAATGGGTGAGCCTGGTGGTGGGTATTAAGGAGGGGACATATTGCATAGAGCACTGTGTTGATGTATAAACAATGACTCTTGGAACACTGAAAAAATAAATAAAAATAAATAGCAAAAAAAAAAAAATACATTGGTAGCAATGATCTTGGTGCTCCAAAGAAAATAAAAATAGACCAGTATAGATAAATTGAACAATATATATGAGCAAATGTATGTAGAAGTAGAGTTTGAGGAGATGAGTAATTTCTAGATCACGCAAACTATTATAAGTAGGGACACCCCAAAATTTGCCACTTAAACACAGAGCAATCTTTTAAGAATATAATGAATCACCTGAATAAGTATGCTATGATCATAAATGTATGCCAAGACTAACCAAGTCAAATCAGGAATCCACATCTAGATCATTATTTGGTTTTAAAGCGGAAAATTTCCTTTTAGACTTTTTAAGGTGTTGGGTTGACTGTAAAGATACAGAATAGCATGAATACAAATGAAGCAGCAGATAAGCAAAAGGACAGGGAGCAGAAGAGTTAAGTGGTAGCAGGAAGAATGTAAAAAACAAAAACAAAAAGACAATGACACTCATGTCATGTGGGTAGGGCACACCAGTGGCACAGAAACAGAAATCATCAAACTCAAATGAGAAGTGTAGAAATTATGCTTATTTAAATTTCTGTATTCACTGAACTTTTTTTGTCATTATGTTATGCCCCCAACCCATGGATATTTAATTTTCATTTTTCCCTTTAGATTTTAAACAACTAAATGCATGAGTTGGATTAAGGATGAGGAAACTAGAACAAACTTGAAAATCTTTGGTGTATGAATCCAAAGATCACCAAAAGAAGAGAATGGCAGTAGTGCTGAATGTCTTGCAAATTCTAAATCTAGATATATTGAAATGAAAAATATTAAATATTTATAAAAACATTCTAACATTTCTAGAAATTCCCACAAGTTTCATGTTCTTATGGAATATGTGCATTATATCATAGCAGATATGCTGAATGAATGATTACATCATTAAAATGATAATCCCAACAAAAATTGCCAAAGTTTATACTAAATTGTTTGTGTTGCTTTTAAGTAAGTATGAAGTATCTGGCTTTCACATATGAAGACTAATATGGGTCTATCAGACATAGTTTGGTTGAGGAAACAGAAATCACTGTACATAGTTTAAACCAAGGATGTTGTGCAAAAAATTCAATGGCTCCAAACCTTTGGAAGGGCTGAGGAAAGGGCTCCTGCTAAGCTTCAGTACCAGCAGGGTTCTGTTCTGAAGGCACTATTCAAGAACAGTCATCTCCTCACTCTCCTCTTCCTGATTAGGAATTGTGATGTAAGCAAAGCTGGAATGACCAGAAAGTTTGCACTTTTGCTAACTGGGTTGCACTCAACAGCTTGGGTGCTGCAGAATGAAAAATGGATGTGTGTTCCAGAAAGATCTGAGCCTGGGTTTCTTGGTGACAAGATGTTGATGTGGTTATTAAATGTACTTACTTCGTTATTCAGATAAGTTGCAGTTCAACATGGGTATATCACCCTTCTTATATATGGCTGGATTTTATTTAATCAACATTTATTGTGGCTTTTGGGGTCTATGTTCATGAAAGACGTGTGTGTGTGTGTGTGTGTGTGTGTGTGTGTGTGATGTCAGTGTCAGATTTTTATATTTGGCTGACTCTGCTTTCCTATAATAAGTCATTAAGAACACCTGCCTCGGCTATTTTCTGAAAGTATGTGGGGTTGTTACAGTGGTGTTATTTATTTGAGATATGGATAGATTTTATTTTTCTACAGTGAAATCCTGCATCTCAATATTTGTGGAAAAGGTTTGTAATACAAGATATACATATATTTTTTTTTAATTTTAAAGAGTGCTGTTTAGATTTTCATTTGTTCCACTTTCTGTTTTGGTAAGGCAAATTACTTTGCAATTTTTTCCAATTAATATGTCATTTTTTTTCACATAAAGTTCATGTTATTAGGAACTCCAGTATTAATTTCTTTTTTCCGGTGTTTTCTGAATTAGTATTACTTGGGATTTGTTTATCAATTTTACTAATATTTTTGAAGAACAAACTTTTGGTTTTGTTAACTTATGAAATAGTTGTCCTTTTTCTATATGATTACTTTTTTCTCTTATCATCCCTTTCTTTTAACTTTCTGGGACTTTAATGTGCTTTTTTTTTTTTTTTCTCCTACTGTATAATTTTAAGGCTTAGACAAATGATGTGATACTGTTCCCATTTCTAAGATAGGCATTTAAAGTTACAAATTGCCATCTGAGCACTGCATTATCTTCATCCCACACATGTTGATATGTTGTGGTTTTATTAATCTTCAGTTTGAAATATCTTGTAACTTTTTCTTTTAAGTCCTTTTTTGACTTATGGGCTATTTAGAAGCACTTTCATTTTCAAATATTTGGTAATTTTCTAGGTGTTTGCTTTTTCTTCATTGACAGTTTAATGCATTTGTAACAAGAGAATGTATTCAGTATATTTTTAACCTCTGAAATTCGCTGTGGGTGTTTTATGGCCCAGAATATGTGTTTTAATTTGGTAAATTTTCTTTGTGCACTTGAAATAATTGAAATTAATAATGTATATTCTTAAATTGTTGGATGTGTTCAATAGCTATCAGTTACTGGATTTGATTATTATCCAAATATTTAACATCTCTAATGATTTCCTCTTTATGGTTTCCTCAGCTCCTGAGGAAGGAACGTTCAAACATTGGCTAGGTTTATATGGGCTTCTATTGTGCTATTCTTTCTATATTTCCACATGTTCAAAATATGTTGCAATAAAATATTTTGGTAAAAAGGAAGATTCTACATCTTAAGCATGCTTAATTGTGTTACCGTACAAGGTTACTGAGCACCATACCTTTTTCTAATAGTAAAACAATTTTTAAAATAAGTGAAAACCAGGAGCATATACATAGCAGATAAAGACAGAGCTGAAAAAAACAAAAAATGTGGTGGTAGTGTCTGGGAGATCTTGAAATCTTTAGTGGAAGTCTCTGTTAGTTGATTTAGGGACAATTTCTGAGGCAGTTTTTCAGAGCCTCTGTTATAGCGTTGCATAGTGTAAATTCTGTCATGATAGAAATATTCTATCTGCTACCAAATATGGTAGCCATCAGCTACGTGTGGCTCTGTAATAAAGCTAGGAAAACTCAAGAACTGAATTTTTTATTTAATTCAATTTTATTAATTGACAAACTTAGTCACATGTGGCTAATGGCTACCTTCTTTGACAGTAGAACTAACTTTAACATTCTGTTTAAAGCCAGAGCACAAAATAATACAGGTAATTTGGAAATATTATAGGCTGACTATTACTTTGTATCTAAGTAATGAACAGGTGATCATAGAAGTACAATCCAGATCATTGCTATTTCTAAGGTTTAGTTATTTCACATAGTAATAGCCAAAGTAAAAATTTATGTATTATTTTTATTTAAAATTGCATTATCATTTATATAACTATTTAACAATGAGAAAGATAGTTTCTTCTAAATATCTAAAGTCCTCAAATAGGCTTACATATTATTCAGTAATGATTTTAAAAATAAAACTTATGTATTTGATTTATATTTTTGTGAATTTCAAAAAGAAGTGTGTTTATGGGTGTATCTGTGAGTTCTCATTACCGCACCTTGAGCATAGCTAATTGAGGCATTCAATAGATTTTGCTCCTAAGAAATAAATATTTTTATCTCCTATATATTAAAATGCAAACAGAGATTAAAATTTTTAAAAAGGTGAGGAGCTCCTGGGTGGCTCAGTCAGTTGATCATCTGACTCTTGATTTTGGTTCAGGTATTAATCTCAGGGTCATAGGATCATGACTCACATTGGGCTCTGTGCTCAGTGCAGAGTCAGCTGGAGATTCTTTCTCTTTCCCTCTGCTCACATGCACACATGCTCTCACTCTGAAATACACACATAATAAACAAAATCCTAAAAAAAAAAAAAAAAGAGTTCTTTTAAAAAATGTCGAAATTATGTCAACATTAACTTATTTCCCCTAACCTTCTGAGTGACATAAACAATTATACTTAAAACATTTTTAAGACTAAAATTCAGTTGAGTATAATAGTATTTTAAAATAGTGGATCAGTATATTTCTTCTGAAGTTTTTTTTTTTTTGGTTAAACTTTTTTTTATAAGTCTCAACACATTAACACTTCAAAGCACTATTTTTTCTTTGAAGGGAGAGTATTTAATAACATGAACAGAAACTTTGTCAATTATTATTTATATATACGAATGGCTTTCTAGAAACCAAAGAAGTGTAAACTCGAGGGCCCTTTATTACATGAGATACTTATAGGTTCTGTATGGAATTTTGTATTTTAACTTGTGTATTTCTTTTCTTAAATAAAATAATACACAGATGTTATAATCATTAGGTTCAGAAAGTCAAGTACAGAAACGGGAATAATTAATTAATGCCTCACTTTTTTTTTTTTTTTTTTTTTGAGAATTGAGAACAGATGTCTGGAATATTCACTATCAGTTCTCATCATCAGGTTCAAAGATATGCAATCAATGTGTTTAATTTTAAGCAACAATCACATTACTTTTGTCTAATTGCATATCTTGATCACTACAGATAAATGTCTAAATATAGAGGTGAGTTTGTTGCCTCTTTCCCTAAACCTCCCTTTACTTCAACCTGTTTTTTTATTTTATTTTATTTTTCCTTTTGGTGAAAATTTCAGACTAGCACAAAACACTCTGACAGTTTCAGAGCACTGTCAAGGTGAAAATGATTTTGTCATTTCTTCTTAGAAGAAATAGCTTATGAGAATTCTACATTTGTCATTCTATAGGAAAAATCAATTTCATATATACATGATTAAGCACTATAAATAAAGATATCACCTTCCCCAAATGATACATTATCATTACTAAATCTGGCTTTAAAAATTAAAATATATTAAATGTTCCAGTGGTGTGCAGATAATGCATTCTTTTAGTGTTGAAAATAGTATAGCTGTATTTTTTGCATGTCTGTTTATGTGTTTTCACTTTCAGATTTACAAGTATATGTGTACATGTGCATTTACTTTATACAGAGAATTAAATCCATGGTCTCTTTATATGGTGAGTAATAAGTGCACTAGCTGGGTGAATAGGTTGGCAAGGAGGAAAATGAAAGATGAACACACTTCCTGCTGAAGATTTTTTCATATCGAGTCAGAAATAAAATGTATATAATTTAAAAACATATCTTCAGTTTATCTGTTAAGTTCAAGTGAATTCAGCTAAATGAGAGAAGCTTTTATTTTGGAAATGCACTGTGGCAACAGGAGTTCACTGTTACATATTTTCAGGTGAAGGAGGAAGATGTACACTGTTCATATGACTTTCATCTCAGAATCATTTTAGACTTAATGTTTCTGAAACCAAGGAAATATTGCGTATTTTGAGCCTTTCAAGTATTGTACTAAGGAAAGCAGGTCACTCACAACAGCATTTCTAATTTGACAGGGGATTACAGAAACATTTGGTGCTCTTTAACTGTTGTCACAACCATCTATTACATTAAGAACAAGTTGATTTTAATATTAGTCAAATTAAAAAGCATTGTATCATGCTAACCTTGGGCATTCATTTACATAATTGGCTCTCTGCTTGCTGTGTATTGTGTGACACCCTCATTTGATTACTGTTCATTTTTCCTGAAACTCTGAAGCAGCATCTAACGTAACCTGCATATTAATATTTCATTTTCATCAGGCCTTATTTTATGTAGTCAAGCTGCAGCAAATGCTACCTTTTCATTATTAAACTCATTACAAGTCCCTTGTTCCTCAGCTTTGAAGGAGACAAAGTTCAATTCACTGCTCCGCAATCAAACAGTAAAACTGCCCTCTAAAGGGTTAGTGTAAGTAGGTAAAGACTCCTCTTGCTGGAGTTGGTCTTCAGGAAATCTCTGAGGCTTAGATAAGAAAAATGGAACATTTATTGGCCCTTATATTACTCAACTGTGTATAACAATAAAACAAATAAAATAAAAAATCAAATAAAATCTTAGCAGCTTACAGCAAACATGTAATTTTCTTCCTTAGATCTGCAGGTTATCTACAGTTCTACTGGGCTCTGCTGGGTTAAGCGCCAGTCAAAGGTATGCTTCAGGTCTGTTCTACCTGTCTCTCATTCCAGGACCTAGACTGATAAAACAGTGACTGACTACTTGAGCATGCTCTTCTCATGATGGAAAGCAGGCCAGTTAGAGTGTAATCCAAGCTTCTCAAACATATCTAAAGCCTCTATTCAACAATTAATCATCACTGATACTCACATCCATTGACAAAAATATGGTCAAAAGTGGACATCAGTGGTCCCACAAAATGTAGACTTTTCATTAATAATAGAAGATACAGTGAAGAAGGGCACTTTGGTGGCTCAGTCATTTAAGTGTCAGACTCTTGGTTTTGGGTCAGGTCATGATCTCAAGGTCTTGAGATCAAGCCCCGCATATGGCTCCATGATCAACATGGAATCTGGGAATCTCTCTCCATCTCATTCTGCCCCTCCTACTCATGCTATTTCTCTCTCTCTAAAATAAATAAATAACTCTCTCTTTTTTTTTTTTAAGAAGAAATAGTGAATACTTACCAAAAAAAATAGTACACCCTGTCCTAAGCCTTCAAGGGTAGGTCCAATTTACTAGACAATCCATACCTGTAGAGTCACTTGGTTCTCACGCAACCATGATAGGCAGATCTTTTGTTTCTCCTTTGCAGGTTATGAAAGTAAAGCACACCAGCTTTAAGAGAGAACATGTACATGGTTGAGCTGTTTACTGAGCCAGGATTGGAATGGTGAGCTATTTAATCCAAAAGCCTTTTAGGAATACATCCCAGGTAGGCCTTGGTCCATCTACCCTACTCACTACATCTCCCTCTATCACTTTATAAGCTCAACTTTTGAAGACCAAAACTCTATTATAGTAAAAAAAAAAAAAAAAAAAAAGAAAGAAAGAAAAAAGAAAAAGAAAATTGTGTGTGTGTGTTGTGTGTGAATTCCTTTCTTTTGTTCCTGCAACCTAACCTACCTGCCTGAATGAGCTATTTTTAAGAAAGCATCTAGTTAATTTTAGTCCAGGAGAACTCATAGAAGTAGCCTAGATTTTTGTTCCTCCAAAAGGTCCCTACATAAGTAATCTGGGATAAAGACCTGCAAGAGAAAGAGGAAATAACATTATAGCTAGCTCATGTAAAGAGATGTGGAATAAAATGAGGATTTCCTACAATATTAAATGTCAAGATTGTCTATAAATCTTTATGTCTTGTCAAATACCAGGTCCCAAGATCAGCACCAAAGGATTATAATGCTTTATAAATGTGTGTGATTTACATGTACCAGGAGAAAGTCTTTCCTCTGGGAGAAAGGCTGAGGAAATATGGTAGACAAGAAGCTGCAGGCAGGAGAACAATCAATTCTGCAGAACTGCTGAAGACTAAAAACTGCAGTTTTGTGTATGTATTGGGTTCTCAGTATCCAACCTAAACCCCATCTTCTAAAAAACTTATTTATTTACTTGAGAGAGAGAGATAGAGAAGGAGAGAGAACATGCAGAGGGAGGGGCATAAGGAGACAGAGGGGATCTCAAGCAGATTCCCTGTTGAGAGTGGGGTATGACACGGGGCTCGATCCCATGACCCCGGGATCATGACCTGACCCAAAATGAAGAGGCAGATGCTTAACCAGCTGAGCCACCCAGGTACCCCTCTTTTTTGTGTTTTAGATGATATTCTGTTACTACCAAAAAATGTTTTAAATAAGGTTAGTTCTGTGCTGAGTGTATCAGAAGCTTATTCTGGCAAATAAAGCAGAAAAGGCATTAAAAAAGGTCGTTTTGGACGTGTTGGAGTGCCAGAGGACTACGTCCAAGCCTGATCTTCCACGACTGCTCTAAGCAACATAACATAGATCTGGTCTGAGAAAGCTAGCTGCTGCCACCAATGGGCATTAGATGATGATTTCTGCTACTTGTAATTCTGTAGTCAAAAGCCAACTGTGGGTGACCACCACCACCACTGAACAGCCTCATGATTTTCTCTTTTCTTCTTACTAACCCTAAAATCAGTAAAGAAACTGGTGCATATGTGCTGGTCTTGAAGAGGCAGTGGCAGAGGACACCACCACGTCTAGCTTCTCTGAGTAATGGAGGCCAAGCAGGATTCATAAGGATGGATGTTCCATAGTAATGATGGTCAAATAAATGGAAACAAAAAATTATGTTCTAGTAAAGTGGGTAAAGTCTGTCAACATTGATCTGCAATTTTTAAAAAAGATTTTATTTATATATTTGACAGAGAGAGATCACAAGTAAGCAGAGAGGCAGGCAGAGAGAAAGAGGAGAAAGCAGGCTCCTGGGACTCGATCCCAGGACCCTGAGATCATGACCTGAGCTGAAGGCAGAGGCTTAACCCACTGAGTCACCTAGGCTCCCCAGATCTGCAATTTTTTAAAAGATTTATTTATTGAGAGACAGTGACAGAGCACAAGCTGAGGGAGAGGGAAAAGCAGACTCCCCACTGAGTGGGGCACCAGATGTGGGGCTCGATTCCTGGACCCCCAGATCATGACCTGAGCCGAAGGCAGATGCTTAACCGACCAATCCACCCAGGTGCCCCTTGATCTGTAATTTATAAAGGAATGTATCACTTCAATGAATTAAAAGACTAAAAGCAAGTTTATTCGGTTTGTTTGCCCGAATATCTTATTTGCAGAGTATATGGCTATTACCTATTAATGCAGTCTTTTGGCATGCAAGCTACTTAAATATATCAGTATGAATATATCAATATGAATAACACGTATGGAATATCAGTGCACTGGATGCAATTAAATCTGTTGCATATTAACAACCTTATGGGAGTTTGCTAAATATGTGCAGAAAAAATTTTGTAGTACTACAAACCATTTATCATTCATGTGGCTACATGTGATTTTTTTTTTAAAGATTTTATTTATATGTTTGAGAGAGAGAGTGAGTGAGTGAGAGAACACGAGCAGGGTCAGAGGGAGAGGGAGAAGCAGACTCTCCTGTTGTACAGGGATTCCGACATGAGGTTGGATTCCAGGACGCTGGGGTCATGACCCGAGCCAAAGGCAGACACTTAACTGACTGAGCCATCCAGGCGCCCCTACAGTGATACTCTAACTTGTTGTTTTTTAAAGTGCTGACTCTATGCAGTGAAAGTCAAAGCACCTATGTGTAAACATCAAGTAGGATACTATTTAAAACAGAACTTGTGTTAATGGTAAAATAATGTAACAGTAGAATTTGAAATTTAGTGTGACATCAACTGTATTCTAACTCCCAATTGTCAGTGTTTTCAGAGCTAGAATGGTAAACCTGACTTTACCATTTTTCCTTACAAAAATACATTAGTCATTTCCTTCATCTAATTTTTCTTATTAAGCAATACTAATCAAATACCAAGTATAGGTCTCCTACATTTAGGCATTGTAACCAATATATTTTAAAGTTTTTTTATTTAAAAAAATAATAAAGCAAAATAAAATTTTATGTTTCCATAAGAATGGAGAATTGATTTTCTACAAGCTGCAGTTAAGAACTTCACTAATGATAATGTAGCTTTTATGATATATAATGTTCTGGGCATTTTTTTTCACAATTTCATGGCATTACTAAAATTATTTATTATTATTTTTCAACATCAGTGAAATTATAAGTCAATGTATTTTATTTCTTTTTTTAAGTCAGTGTATTTAAACTTCTGGTAAAATGAAAAAAAAAACCTTTTTATTTTACAATTTTGAAACTTCAATTCAGTCGTATTTCTGAATTTAGCATATTATTCAAAAAATGCATCAATGAAATTGAATCAAAAACTCAATTAACTGAATTCATTTAAGATAATACAACTTCAGGAGCACCTGGGTGACTCAGTTGGTAGAGCATCTGACTTCGGCTTGGGTCATGTTCTTGGGGTCCTGGAATTGAACCCTACATCAGGATCCCTACTCCCTGCTTTGTCCCTGCACTTTGTCCCTCCCTTTGCTTGTGCTCACTCTGTCTTTCTCTCAAATAAATAAATAAAAACCTAAAGAATAAGAAATAATAAAAAACAAAACAATACAGTTTCATTTATGGTAGGAAAGAAGAAAAATTCAGAGGGAAAAATAAAGAATTAATATGGTTAAAAAAAACTTGGAAAATTGTTTCATAACTATATTAGATATATGAATAGAAAGTAAATTGCCTTTCAGTATCAAAATCAAGGAATATTTAAATTATGTGAATATCTTCATTTTCTAGGTGAGCATCCCATCAGAGGTAATTAGTTGTCTACCAAATATCAATTCTCCTCCCCTTCCTACAGTAAATACCTTGATGTCATGCAAAGCACCAGTGGGCCAAAATAAAACATGCCTGCCTTATTCTCCCTTGAAGAGAGGTGTCACCATGACATTAAGTTCTATCCAAGAAAATATAAGCAGAGTTTGATTGTTGAGTTTTCAGAAAAATTTTCTTTAAACAGGAGTGACTCTTTTAAATCATGAGGTGACATTGAAGATTGAAACCACTTTTAAGGGTGGTTGACATCGAACGGAAGATTGCTATGTTGAGCCTACCTTGAATCTCTTTCAAAAAGAGAAATAAACCACTACTTTGTTTAATTTTTTATTTCTAGACAGCATTTCTCGCAGCCAAAACATTTCCAAGTCATGACATAGACACAGGCAGCATCATTAGTTACATAGATTTACTAGCCTTCATTGCTCAGTTTTTTAAAATATCCTACAATAGTTTTAACTCTCTAAAATATTGCCCATACTACCTCCAAACAAATTTAAAAAACATGCCAAGCAAAAGAGAACAGAGAGGCCAGAAATAAATCCACGCATGTATGGTCAATTAATTTATGACAAAGGAGCCAAGAATATACAATGGAGAAAGGACAGTCTCTTCAATAAATGGTGGCAGGAAAACTTTTTATTTGATGAAATATGGTTTTTACTAATTTTGCTAGATATCCTTTTTTTTTTCCTATACTCTTATGTGCCCTCTTTTACACTGCTGCCTTTTTTTCCAGAAAGGAGAAGCAGAAAGACTAAAATAGTAGATAGACTCTTACTACCCAGCTTTCTGTTGTATTTCTCTCAGGGCAGACCTCTCCAAGCAAAGCTCTCCATCTAGTTCCAGTTTCCCTCACCTACTCCGCATGCCTTGGAGAGCAGAACTCAAAATGTTTTTAGTATTTTATTTCCCTACTTCCTACTTACACCTTAACCCCAACTTGAATGGTCCAGATTTGAGTGTGCAATCAATCTGTGTACTATTGGAAACCCAAACAGAATACTGAAGATTTAAAGCAATGGCTGCATATTCAAAAACCTGCTGGAGATAAGCAATTAAGTATGCAAGAACTTTGATAAAAGATTGCTAATCTTTTCACCCAGCATAACATCTGCCTCATCAGGGTGCCTGCAATGACTTCAGGCAATATATGTCCCATTTGTGACTTGTGGTTTCTTTTATATTTTCAATTGCTACAAAGTGTAGCATTTCTTCCACTGAGTTCCTATACGACTGTGTTTTTTACGTCTTACTGTATTTTATAGAAGCTAGGTGCTAGAATTTTACATCTCCCCAAGACCGTGAGCACCTGGAGGGTATGATGATCTTATCCATCTCTGGATTTAATGCACAGCCATCATGGCAACCGCTAAACAGAATAGTTACTGACTTTGCCTGATAATTTTTTTGTATACTTAATTCAAGCAGTTGTATATGTTATATAAGCAGTTGTCCTATGAGAGGCTGAATATAAATCTGAGGACAAAGGGCCCTTGACAATTCTTAGAGGTGGAAATCCCAGATATTTCTGTTGTGTTAAGACTCCATGCTCAGCATTCTACAGAGACCATGCCCTACAAAGATGTAGTTTATTTACTTTCTTATAAAAGTGAACACATTACTTTAATCTGCATATGTTCCAGATACCCTGAGATAATGTGGCTTTGTTTATAGGATATTTGGGTTATGTATTTAAATCTTAGTCTTAATATTATTTCTGACAGTTTGTAATCATCTCAATTGAACAATCATGAACAAGTTTCTGCTACCCACCTCAGTCTCATCCTTCAGAATAAGCTTGTACTATGTTGTAAAAACTAAATCTACATATTTTAAAAAGACTTTTTAATTCATTCATCTGAGAGAGAGAAAGAGAGCATGAGCAGGAGGGAGGGTCAAAGGGAGAGGAAGAAGCAGTCTCCTGGTTGAGCAGGGAGCCCTCTTCGGGGCTTGATCCCAGAACCTCAGCATCATGACCTGAGCCAAAGGCGGTTGCTTAACTGACTGAGCCACCCAAGCACCCCAAAACTTAATCTATGTTAAAAACAAAAAAACTTAATCTGCATTACATGATGACATCTTCATGGATGGATTTTGTGGAAGATATTTTGAAAGACTTGATGATTTTCAAAGGTTTTTTAATCCTAAAATATTTATTAAAATCACTAATGAAAATTTTAACAATAATTTAGAAAGGAAAAACTAAAGGTAAAATTTAACATGTGTCTGATCTTACTACAAAATGTTTTATTCTTTAAAAATTGAAGGATTTTCAAGATTCTTGTGACTTTCATCTACTGGTAGAAATCCATGATAATGATTAAATACAAAATGAATATATAACTCTATAAACACAATATTTTCCCCCAGTAAATTATTTGGTTTTTGCATTCTTACAAATGTTCTTGCATCAAGATACCAACAAACGGTTATTAAATACTAGGTGGCTAGAGGAAAAAAAGGAAGAAAGAAAAAGAAAGTAAGTCTACTAACGACAGATGGCAGAAAAATGATGCAACCAGAAAGGCATCTTATCAGCAACTAACATATGTGTGCCACCAGTGAAGCCTTTTCTTCCACTTGATACAACAATCTCATCAGTCATAAACATAAAACCCAATTCTTGCAGTAGACAATCTTTACTTCTCTGTGAGAGTTAGATTATGCAGTTAAACTAATGCTTTGTTAACTATACTCCCACTGCATGAGTCATAGCACCTGTATATTCAGGCTTAAGGAAATTCTTGCTTTTTAAAAAATCTTTTGCCCAGCTAATATAGCACAGATGGTCTTATCCTTAAGCTATGAGAATTAAAAATAAAATGCATTAAAGCATTAAATAAAATTATTTTCTACCTCCACTGTTTTCTTAAGTAGTTGAATATTAAATATTAAAAATGTCAAGGAGATTAGAAGGCAAAATACTATAATTCATTACATCCTAGCTCTCTTTTAGGTCATTTTCTGTAACATAGGACTGCTTGAAATATAAGGGAGTTTTCTGATCCCCTGGTCAAAAAATTCCTAAATGCATGCAATATTTTGTTAGACAAATTAACATTCTAGCATTCAGTCGAATCATTAACATGTTTAACATATTGTCAAGGAAAATGTTATTTATATCTTAAATTAAAGGAGCTATGGTCCTTAAAGTATAAAATTTAATTTATTAATTCATGGCATAAAAATATGACAGAAACAATTCTAGAATGGCAATGTGGAGCTGGAGATTTGGTTTTTCCTTTCATGTTTGAGTCTTTGATTTTCCATGAATATGTTCACAATTCATTTTAATTATTTCTACAACTTTGAGCACCTACTATCTATGTTCAGGGAGTTGTGGTAGAACTCCGTGTTGCAAAACAGTATGAAGCATAGACCTTGCAATCAATATGCTTATGTTACATCTGCATTTACGATATACATAGAGGATTATATAATAAGTATAAATGGATAGTCCAGTTGTTAATTTCTTTTTTTGTAGGATTTATTTATTTGAGGAGAGAAAGAGAGAGAGCGTGGAGGGGAGGGACAAGGGGAGAGGGGAAAGAGAGAAAGAATCTCCAGCAGACTCCCTGCTGAACACAGAGCCTGACTGGACTTGGGGCTCAATCCCATGACCCTGAGATCACAACCGGAGCTGAAAGCAAGAGTCAGTTGCTTAATCAACTGAATCACTTCAGTACCCCCCAGTTGTTAATTTCTGTAGAGACTAAAAAGTGGAAGAAATCAGTCAGGACTAGTGGAGACTAGAAGTTGTTCTAGAGCAAATGGTTTGAAAGCAGGGTCTTAAAAGTACAAGTCTATTGGAGAGAACTTGAGCTGTTAGAATAGGCAAATGTTACTAATTCTATGATACACATAGTAAAATGATCGAGCTGACTCAGTTTAGGTAGATCCTGAATGTAGGAACAAAAGGTAAGTTAGGATAGAAGAATAAATAAAGATCTAATGTAAATAGCCTTGAATTTACATTATATAATTTATATTTAATATTTTTAGGACTAAAGGCAATAGGGGTTTATTATTTTTAATGCAGAAACATGCTTATGGTGTTTAAGGAATACACGCCCATATGGATAGATATATAGGTAGATAGATATACTCACACACATACGAATGTATTTTAGAAATATATATATATAGAAAGAGAGAGTGAGTAACTGATAGAGGGAATAGCTTTTAGAATGTTTTGCCAATATTTTAAAAAAGCATAAACACTTTTACTTAGCAAGGAGATAATGAATTCACCTTCAATACAATGAGACTGAAACTCCAGAGAAATAGTGTCAGCAGGAATTTCCAGCTGCATCCTAGTCCTCTCTGGTAACAGAACTTTGATTTCCTAAGAGGCAGCAATGGGCCCAGAAAAAAGAATCCACTGTCCAGCCTCCCTTGCAGGTAGGTAGGGCAAAGTGACAAGGTGTGGTAACTGAACTGTACACAGATATTGTTGGGCAGGATTTCACATAGAACTCCTGTGAAAGGAAGAGATGCATGACACTCTCTCTCTTGCCCTTCCTAGTTTCCCTTTCCTGCTATCTGTCATGTGCCTGTGATTCTGGAAACTCCAGTAGTTCTCTTTGTTCCCTGAAGCAACTTTAATGACTGATGCCAAATGTCAAGATATTGATCAGAAAGATAGAATTTGGAATGATTAGTAAGTGCATACGAGCTCTTGGCTGCCTACATTCAGAATACAAAATAACTGCTGTGTGTTTATGCCAAAATTATTTTGAATTTTCTCTTATATGGTGCTCAAACTGATATTGATAAAGGATCTCTGGTGAAATGCCAAATAAGGCTCTAATACTGTAATGCAAGAGTCATTAGAATGAAATCAAATACCTTAATTTTTTTAAAAAATCCCCATTAGAAGAAAATTGGCTCCAATGAACTCTTATACATACTTGCATCGTTGGAAGATGAATAATAATATACAACTTCCAACAATAAAAATAGAAGTAGAACATTCTATGGAAAGGGGAATTTCTCAGAAGGGTACTGAAGATCCATAGCTGTCTTTCCCTGTTGAGAGGGTATCATCTGATGCAGGATATAGGCTGTAACTATTCATATATAGTTATACACTATAGGATAACTATAACAATATAACTATAGTTATAGTAAGGTGACTGCCTTTTTCTCAAGTCATGATCCTGGAGTCTCGGAATCGAATCCCACATCTGGCTCCCTGCTCAGCAGGGAGTCTGCTTCTCCCTCCGACCCTCCCCCTTCTCATGCTCTTTCTCTCTCATTCTCACTCTCTCTCAAATAAATAAATAAAATCTTACAAAACAAAACAAAAAAACAAACAAATTCTCAATGTGACAATGCAGTGTATAACATAAAATATTCACTAAATAGGCTTAGGAGCAAAGTGGAAATGACAAAGGAAACAGACAGTAAGCTTGAAGATTGACCAGTAGAAATTATCTAACTTGAAAAAAAAAGATCGTTGTGAAAAAAAAAGTGTCTCAGGAAACTGGGGGATGATATCAAAGGTCAAACATATGTGTAATTACAGTCCCAATAGAAAGAAGAGTGTTGTTCAGAAAACAAAAATGAGGAAATAATGGCTGTTTGGGAAAAAGCATACATTTATATGAACTTAGAAATGTAAAAGCTTAGAAAATATCAAACTGAAATAATAAAAATAAACAAATACCACTTACATACATCACAGCCAAATAACTAAAGAACAAAAATAAAGCCAGAGAAAAATGGCACATTGAATATAACAGAATATTGAATATTCTATTCAGTAGAATAGAATAGAATAGAATATTGAATATTCAGAATATAGGGAGACCAGAAGAAGTGAGAAAATAGTTTTAAGTTGCTGGGGGAAAAAAAAGAGTTAACCTAGCATTCTAAAGCTGTCAAAAATGTACTGGAAGAATGAAAGCTAAATATAGATTTGAGATGAAAGAAAGCTAAAAATTGTGTTTTTTTTTTCACCAAAGGACATGTAATACAAGAAATGCTAAAGTAAAATTCTGACCTGACACAAAATACAAAAAAAGGGGGAAACTGAAGCCCATTGGAAATACTAATATGAGTGAAATAAGCAAAATTATAACATTGTATTCTGTAGTTTATTATATACAGAGATGTAATGTTTATTAGAACTAAAACATCAAAAATTACACAGTTGAACGTTTTCTTCATTTTAGGAAGGGGGTAAAATAGTAACCCTAAGCTCTCTGATATTCAGTATTTCTACCAGGACCCTTACAAAAATAGACAAATAAAGTTAAAAAATATATATTTTTCTGGAAGTTCCCCCATTCATGTAGAACTTCTTAGGAAGTTCAAAAATGAAGTAAAATCACATTATAACTCTTAAAATTATGGGAAAACCTAGGAAGGGAATATACGAATATGTGCTTCTCTTTTAGAGATGATACTATAGTGACTTTTTTTTTCTTCTTTTGACATTTCCATCGATACTTAAATATGTGTGAAGCACTAATTAAAGTGGAACGTCTTATTAAAACAGAATAAAAATGATTCAGAAAAAAAAGGAAGAAAATGTTGTAAATAAAAGACCAAACATGGTGTTTAATTTGCTGAATTACATCATACTCAATGGTATAGCCATAACCCAGAATAACTCATATGAGGTTAAATAATTCTAGCACCTGCTATAAGGCATGTTTATTCTCCTGATGGCTTTGATATGGCGAGTATTTGTTGTTTACCTGGTTCATCTATATTTTTATGAATGATAGAATTACTTCTATATTTTTCTGTGGATTCATTGATGGCCTTTAATCTGTTATTAAATAGATTTAAAATCTTTATTTTATCTTTATATTCTCCAAAATACACTGGAAAGTGGTTTATTCTGAAAAAGTTCTGTGATTAAGTATTTCATTTTTTAATACACCTAGTTTAGTTATTCTCGACAGAGTTTGTCAAGCATCTGCCTTAGGGTGAATGGCGTACTAACAGGGTCTCATTCCAGATGGTTATACTAGGCATTTTAATACAGAATCTTCATTTTCTGTGCCAGTGCAACCAAATTATGTTTCTAATATTGGACTATTAACTATGAGAGATCTTCAATTTGATGTCTGGATCACAGATCATAATATCAATGTAATTTTCTACAACAAATTGTCCCCTCATTTTTTTCCCCATAAGCATCTGCTGCTTTGAAAGGATTACATTAAGCTTTAGCCTGGATTTCAAGTTCAGGTTTGCTGTGTACAATTTGCACTGCTTTGAACAGCTGGCTATCACTTTTGCTTTCCCATTTCCCTCACAGTTGAAATGATTTACCACCTGTAGATGCATCCTGTTTCTTCTGTGTTCATTTGTTAGGTTAATTAACTTTTACTCTTTTTTTTTCCTTAATACAGGTCTTAATAGTTAATTCAACCATAAACAGCTAAAGGGTGTGCATTTTTGTACAAAAAAAAAAAGGCACTGAAACGTCTGTAAATTGTGTGGATTTTTCAGAAAAGCAAACTATTTTCTCAACTAACGAATATTATATTAAAGAACAGTCTTTTCATAGGAAATTTGATTGTGACATTAGAACATTAGGCTATCAGTAAACAAAATTTTTGGTCAGAAAACAATCTTTTCTGTCTTCATAATTTTTCCCAAAGAATATCTGCTTCATTACCACAAATAAAATCAGAGAGCCCAATTTTATTTCCAATATACCCTTAGGTTGTGATATTTTCCTGATGGCTGTAGACAAAATGTCAATCTGCAGACAAAAATGCTTCTCCCCAATTTCCCTTGCCACTTATTTTTCTTTTTGCATACCTCAGTTAACATGGTTCCTCTTTCCCTTAGAAATAATTATAAATTCTAAAATGGTTGAGCCATGGTGTAAACAAATAAAAATGATTGTATATTTTATTTTTGGTTCTAGTGGATTTCACCTGAGTAACATGGATATAAACATTATATTATTATTATTATTATTATTATTATTATTATTTTGCCAAAATTACCTACAGCAGTTAATTCTACTTCAGTTAACATTGACAGAGGACTCCAGGATGAGAAGTTCTGTGAGCCATAATTTGGCCCTAGCTCTACCTTGAGCTGTTCAATCAGCAACCAGTATCAAGCATTCTCTGATTAGTTTTTTTCAAGTACAACTGGGCAGTCTCCTGACCAAAATCTTGCCATACACCTTTCACTTTTTTTTGTTTTTTTAAGGAATTTTTAGGAGACCATGGAAGATGCCATCTATGATAAACCAGGTGGGAATCGCACATTCATACCTAGAAAGAGCGAGAGTTAGTACTACAGGGCAAATTTGACTATTTGAAGATGGCACCCTGTGGTTAAATGCTTCCCATCTTTCTCAGAGAATAGAGGATTTGAGGCAGGGGGTGTCTGTGTCTTTTTTTCTTCCAGAGTGAAAAAATAGCTGTATGTCCAGATGGTGTCCTTTCAGCTTTCCAATCAGGGAGAAGCTATGGAGTTTCCCTTGATCCTCTCTGAGCAAACATCCCCTTCAGCATGCCCTGTGATCTTGGCAGATCTTAATTCCAGTTTGTGGTGTTTGTCCAGCTTTGTATCAGTGGTGGGTCTCCACCGCTACTGATTTATTGATGATATGTGCCTCTAAAGGTATTTTGTAATTCCACCATTTTTTTTCTTAACACCTCTGAGTGGAGTTTAATTCCCAAGAATTTAGAATAGGACTTTCAGGAATGCAGACTATGATGACACAAAGTCAAATATCTTCTCTCTCTTCATCCTTGGTTAGAAGAAACTTTGTAGCAATTCCCACCACTGTTGTCCTATTTTGCTTCCCAAGATTTTGCCAATGGCAAAACTCTTAACATTCTACTACTTGATGAAAGACTAATGAATGTATTTTATTTGGGAGCTTAAAAACCTTTACAGATTTAAAGAAAGGCTTAAGAACTGCCCTTGATGCTGAGACTCCTCCTGAAAAGTATAAACAATTTTCTTCAATCTTTTATGCACAGAACCACAAAGAACTCTCCAGCTCATCAGGAGTCAGTGAGAGGTGCTTGGGTGCCTCAGTAGGTTAAGCCTCTACTTTCTGCTCAGGTCATGATCTCCATTGTCCTGGCATCAAGTTTCACATGGGGATCCCTGCTCTCTGGGGAGTCTGCCTTTCCCTCTACTGCTTCCCTCGCCCCCCACATGTGCACGCTTTCTCACACACACTTTCTCAAATAAATAAATAAACCTTAAAAAAAAAAAAAAAGGAGTCAGTGAGCATATTGACCACTCATCCTTCACAGCAGTTGCCTTGGCAATGCCTGTTGGATTGCTTTTCTTTTTTTAACGAGTCCACTCTTCTGGTTTCTCATTCCTGCATGCAGGAATTATTTTCCAAAGTAATCACTGGCATGGAGTTTTTGATGCAGATTAAGAAAAAGTTAATATCATTATTATGCTTCTTTTATTTCCTTTTCTCTTTTGATACTCTAATCTGATTCTCTCTCTAAGAAAAAAACATGGTTACATATTACATAACTAAGTTGAAATAACGAACAACTCAAAACAAATGGACAGGTGAAGGACATACATGGGGTTATCTAATTGTATTATAGCTCTATAACCTTAAGTGAACAAGTGTCTTGGACCTAAAAAAAAGGCATAACCTCAAACATTATAAAACTAGTAATAGGGCAAACTGGAGGTATTATTATCTAGCAAAAAACATATAAGTATATATATACTGGAAACTTCCGTTTATTCCCCCCTGCTATCTACCTATGTATTCCAACTCCCTCATTTAACATATTCTATTTTCCATTATGGAAAATATTTAACAGCAAAGATGCTGATGGAATTGAAAATCACATGTTTCTGCTGACCAAGAGAGTTGTGGGCGGAATGGCCAACAGCTAATGTTTTTGGCACAATTTAAAGCAATGAGATCACATATCTCTGAGCTTTAGGAGAAAATGGTAAGAACAGGAGAACAAAACTTTGAAATGCATAGATCTCTAGCAAACACACACAAGCACACACACTTACACATAATGCTTAACATACTTTCACCACTATTCCTTTGCCCTGTCTTCAACTTTATAAACATTTCTGTTATTAAATGAATCTCAGTGGAATGAGTGCTGATGGTAAGAGTTATGCCATCTCCTCCCTGGAAGCAGTCAGCACAATTCAAGGCAAGGTAATGTGCTTCTTAGCATTCCTTTGCTCTGCAGTTCTTTTCAGATTTTCATTGATGTGTAAAATAGAAGAAAAAAAAATAAGGAGCCTTGTATTTGTCTTTCATAAACCTGCTATTCTTATTGTTTTGAATATAGAATCTATCTTTGAAAAATGGGCAAAAAAAGAAGTATAAAAATTGAAGTGGAATTTTAAAATACTAATGATTTTACAGTACCATTGTTGGAATGGTATAGGTGCAAAAGATCATTTCAGCTAAACTGTGAATATACAAGTGAAAGAACTAGAAGATTATAAAATGGGCAGGAATAAAAGCAATTTCAGAATCTATAACAGGGACTCTAAAAAGTAATTTATTGAAAATCTCATTTTAGGAATTCATTATCATGATGTATGAAAGTATTTATTTGATATCTGTTTTTAGTAAGCAATGTTAAAGTCCAAAAGATCTACAGTGATTCCCTATACCTAGTCTAATCACCTAATTTTGCAGAAATAGATTTCCCAAAAGGTTAAATAACTTTCTTAACATAGTTATTTGATAGTTGTCTTTCTCTGCTTGACTTATTTCGCTAAGCATGATACGCTCTAGTTCCATCCATGTTGTCGCAAATGGCAAGATTTCAGTTCGTGATCTCAGGGTCCTGGGACCAAGCTCCGCGTTGGGGAGGCCGCTCCCCCTCACCCGCCTGCCTCTCTGCCTACTTGTGACCTCTGTCTGTCAAATAAATAAATAAAATCTTTAAAAAAAAAAAACAAAAAAACATAGTTATTGACAGAAATGAAAGTACAGTGTATATTTTCTAACATATTTAAAGGGATCCATATTAAGACAAAATGGACTAGTGACATCGTGTAAAGCAAAAATAATTTCAGGGTTAATTTCTATTTAACAACAACAATAATAATAATGATAAGCTACTGACTATCAATTTTAATTGCAATAATAATAAGTTGCATAAGAGTTTACAACTACCAAACAACTAAAAATATATGTATTTGTAAACCCAGATGTTTTAGGTTCAAGATATTCACCACAGCAGTTCTTATTATTGTTAATATATATAGTGTAAACTGTAGTTAATTTTCATTAGGACTAAATTTCCAGAAGACTTTGCTTATACCAAATTACCCAATACTAGAATTAATAATAATAATAGAATAATAGAATAATAATAGAATAGAATAATAATAAGAATAGAATGGAATAATAATAAGAATACCTTAAGATTTTTACAGAATTATTATGACATAAAATGCCCTCATGTTAAATAAATTGATGTTAGAAAATACTTATTTCCCTCATGTTGGTCTTATTCCTTGTTTTATTGGTATGTTATACTGATTTAAATAAGTGTTTGAAATGGATTAGACAGAGATAGAGAAAAAATAAGGATTATATACAAAGTTCTGTCTGGAGGAACTAGGGGAATAAGACTTCTGTCAAAACTAAGAGAAGCAGCACACAGGGAAAAAAAATATCACTTTATTCTATAATTTCACAAGGTTCTGCTCAAATATTAAGAAAGTACTTTATGAAATATTCTCCAACAACCAATCATCCATCTGTCCATGAGTTCATCCATCCATCCAACCATCCAAATTCACTGAAGATTGACATCTATATCTACTTCAGCTTTTGCTGATGAACGTAATTCTGTGTAAATATATGATGTTTAAGTTTATCATATCAAGACAGTTTATCAATCTTTATGTGCTTTAAAATGAGGCATTTTGAAGAACAAATATTGTTAAAATGTTTGTACCACCCAAAACAATCTACACATTTTTTTAAAAAAGATTATTTATTTATTTGAGAGACTAAGAGAGAAACCATGAGCAGGGGAAGGGGCAGAGGGAGAAAGAGACTCCCTGCTGGGCAGGGAGCTTGACTCAGGGCTCCATCCTAGGACTAAAAGACTATGACCTGAGCCAAAGCAGACACTTAACCAACTGAGTCACCCAGGCACCCTGCAGTCTACACATTTAAAGCAATTATTTTCAAAATATGACCAGCATTTTTCACAGAGCTAGAACAAACAATCCTAACATTTGTATAGAACCAGAAAAGACCCTGAATAGCCAAAGAAGTCTTGAAGAAGAGCAAAGCTTGGAAGCATCACAATTCTAGACTTCCAGTTATATCACAAAACTGTAGTGATCAAGACAGGATGGTACTGGCACAAAAAAACAGACACATAGATCAATGGAACAGAATAGAAAACTCAGAAATGGACCCACAACCATACAGTCAACTAATCTTGGACAAAGCAGAAAAGAATATCCATTGGAAAAAAGACAGTTTCTTCACCAAATGGTGTTGGGAAAATTGGATAGTGACATGCAAAAGAATGAAACCGAACCACTTTCTTACACCATACACAAAAATAAATTCAAAGTGGATAAAAGACCCAAATGTGAGACCAGAATCTGTCAAAATCCTAGAGAACACAGGCAGCAACCTCTTTGACCTCAGCAATAGCAACTTAGTAGATATGTATCCTGAGGCAAGGGAAACAAAAGTGAGAATGAACCATTGGGACTTAATCAAAACAGAAAGCTTCTGTACAGCAAAGGAAACAATCAATAATACTAAAAGGCAACCTACTGAATGGGAGAAGATACTTACAAATGACATATTTGATAAAGGTTTACTATTCAAAATCTATAACGAACTTAACAAACTCTATACCCAAAACCCAAATAACCCAGTTGAGAAATGGGCAGAAGACATGAACAAACATTTTTCCAAAGAAGACATCCAGGTAGATAACAGACACATGAAAAGATGCTCAACATCACTCATCATCAGGGAAATACAAATCAAAACCACGATGAGATAACTACCTCACACCAACCACCCCGAAAATAATAGGTGTTGGTGAGGATGTAGACAAAGGGGAACCCTCTTACACTGTTGGTGGGAATGCAAACTGGTGCAACAATCCTGGAAAAAAGTATGGATATTTCTCTAAAAGTTAAAAACAGAACTCCCTATGACCCAGCAACTGCACTATTAGGTATTTACCCAAAGAACACAAAAATACTGATTTGAAGGGACACAGACACCCTGAGGTTTATAGCACCACTGTCAACAATAGCCAAATTATGGAAAGAGACAAATGTCCATCGACTGACAAATGAGTAAAGAAGAGGTGACATATTTATACAATGGACTATTACTCAGCCATAAATAAGAATGAAATCTTGTCATTTGTAATGAGGTGGATGGAGCTAGAGCAGTATTATGCTAAGTGAAATAAGTCAGTCAGAGAAAGAAAAATACCGTGTGATTTCACTTATATGTGGAATTTAAGAAACAAAGCAGATGAATATGGAGGGAAGAGAGAGGCAAATTAGAAAAGAGACTTTTAACTATAGAGAACAAACAGGGTTGCTGGAGGGGACGTGGACTGTGGGATGGGTTAAATGGGTGATAGGTATTAAGGAGGGCATTTGTGAGGAGCACTGGGTGTTATATGTAAGTGATGAATCACTAAATTCTACTCTTGCAACTAATATTGTACCTTGTGTTAACCAAATAGAATTTAAACAAAAACTTGAAAAAAACAAAAAAAAAATGTGGCATTTTTATATTTCAAACAGTCCTTGTACATTTTCATGTGACTTCACCCATATAGAAATATTACACTAGCATAAGAAATCCAAAAGGTCCATTTAGGATCTTTTCAGACCTTGCCTTATTTCTCTCTTCATCTGGCTATTTATCTGTATCCTTTCTCCTATCCTTTAATAAACTGGTAAATGTAAGTTAATGTTTCCCTGAGTCCTGTGAGCTACTCTAGAAAATTAATTGAACACATGGAGGGATGACTTTAGGGATATTTCAAAAATAACAGCAAAAAATGAAAAAATGTATCTTGTATTATACATATAATGAAAAATATCACTTGTGGGGTTTTTTTGTTTTTTGTTTTTTTAGATTTATTTATCTGAGAGAGAGAGAGCACATGCAAGGCAGGGAAGGGACAGAGGGAGATGAGAGAATCTCAAGCAGACTCTCCACAGAGGGCAGAGCCTGATTCCCTAGGGCTTGATCCCACCACCTCATGACCTGAGCCAAAATCAAGAGTTGGACACTGAACCCGCTGAGCTACCCAGACACCCTGAATCTGGTATTAATTTTTACTGGTTTTGGGGGTTTTCAAAAATGTTCATTCTGTCCTTCTTAGGTTGCAATTAGTAACCATGGGGGATAGTGATGGTGTCTATATCTGTGCAAAATCATGAATTATTTACAATACAATGTTTCCAATACATCAATCTAAAATATGTTGCATTCTCATTTCTTGACATAGTCTTCTTCCCTTCTAAACATTAATACCTATAGACTTCATAGAAATAGAAAAAGAAACTAATGTTGTCTAAACATACATACACATATATATATTTACATATGACTATATAAATATAAAATTTAAATACAACTCCAGGGTGCCTGTGTGGCTCAGTTGGTTAAGCCACTGCCTTTGGCTCAGGTCATGATCTCAGAGTCTAGGCACTGAGTCCCACATCTGGCTCCCAGCTCTGTGAGGAGTCTGCTTCTCCCTCTGACCTTCTCCCCCCTGATGTTCTCTCTCACTCTCTCTCAAATAAATAAAATCTTTAAAAATAAAGTTGTCTTTAAACACAACTCCAACACAAACGTCTATAATAGTTCATCTACTTTTTGAAGATTTTCTTGTTTTCTTCAAAGAAATGGTTTTATATTTTTCAAGTAACCATTGTTCCAAACTCAAATGTAAGTATGAAAATTTTAATGGTTATATGCACTTACCATAGACTTTTACAGAATTTGTGAAAGCTATTTATTAATAACCTATAAATCACAACTATGCTTTCAATATAAATTAATTCACCACACATGAAGTAAGCAAATGAGATGAAAAACTTAGTTTTGTGTACTCATTTGTTATTTAATTTTAAAAGATAAAATCTAATGAGAGTAAATGAATGGTGACCAGTTACTTAAATTATTGAATGTATTGAGAAAAAATAAGCATATATATTTAATAATGTTTAGAAAAAGTATTTATAATATAATCAGAAAGAAATTTTCTACTTGTAATGCAAGAAAACTGAAGTATTACATTTGACAAAAAAGAACTATTTTAATCATAGTGTTTTCACAAAATTTTGTTTACAGTAAGATAATGTGAAATGATTGAAAACAGAAATTATAGTCCTATCAAGCACGTTATTGTAAAACATTCAAGGTTGGAACTTCATTTACATTCAATAAAATAGCTATGAAAGTTCTCTGAATAATACCCTCAATAGTTTCATAAGTTTTTAATGAAAATTCCTTAAAAGTTAAAAGTTAGGTATAACCTATCACCAAATGTACCTGGTTGTTTTAAAAAATGCCTACACTTTGCTTTCTGCCTCATTTTGGGGGCTACATTGTTTAAAACATAAATTGAGGTCCACCTGGGGACTCAGTCCTTAAGCCCCTGCTTTGGCTGGGGTTGTGATCCCAGGTTCCTGGGATAGAGCCCCACATCATCAGGAAGCCTGCTTCTCCCTCTCCCACTCACCCTTTGTGTTCCCTCTCTTGTTGTCTCTCTCTGTCAAATAAATAAAATTTTTAAAAAAATTAGTAATACAATTTTTTTTTTAAACAAACGCAGTTAGGCCATGAGGTAGGTCATAGAAAATAATTTCTTTGACAACTATTAAAGGAAAAAGTTTAAAAACACTGTGCTCAGACTGTATAATATCTTTGTTCTGTTGTCAGCTAAAATGTACTATCTTCATTTTTGACAAACTTATTTTTAATCACAAATTATGGTTAAAAATGAAGTTTTGAGAGAACGTAAATTGATGTAATCTTACTTGTAACTGAAATGACAGGATGTAACACGCTAAAGTGTGTCCCCCAAAAGACAGATTTCCTGTCCCTTGGGATCTGTAAACATTGCTTTCTGTGGTAAAATATGGGATTAAATTAAGGATTTTGAGAGAAGGATTATGCAGGATTAATTGTCCTGGATTATCCAGGTGGACCCTAGACCCAGTGACAAGTGTCCTTAGAGGAGTGAGACAGGGAGATGAGACAGGTACATAAAGAAAAGAAGTCAACATGAGGACAATGGCAGAGACTGAATAAATGCAGCCACAAAACAAGGAATGCTGGCTCAAGAAGCTGAGAGAGTCAAGGACCAACTCCTAAAGTCTCTGGAAATGTGGCATTAGCTAAACTTTGACTCCCAGCCTCTGGATTGTGAAAAAATAAACTATTACTATTTTAAAAAATATTTTATTTATTTATTTGACACACAGAGAGAGATCACAAGTAGTCAGAGAAGCAGGCAGAGAGAAAGGGGAAAGCAGGCTTCCCACTGAGCAGAGAGCCCTATGCGGGACTGCCAGGACCCTGAGACCATGACCTGAGCCGAAGGCACAGGCTTAACCCTCTGAGCCACCCAGGTGCCCCAAACTATTATTTTAAGTGCCAAATTTTTGATAATTTGTTATTCCAGCCCTAAGTAACTTACCATGGAGAGAAAACCCAGCATTTTATTTAGTTGATAATTTGAAATTAAATAGTCTGGTAGGTTTTAAAAAAGTAAAAGGGTTTGAAACGATCACAAGATAGGTGCTTAGCCACTCTACTGACAAAACAAGAAAAAGTTATTAATTAGTACAAAATAAATCATTTTGTCTCTTAAGTTTTACACATAATTTAGAATTTTTTTTAAAGATTTTATTTATTTATTTATTTGACAGAGAGAAATCACAAGTAGATGGAGAGGCAGGCAGAGAGGGACAGAGGGAAGCAGGCTCCCCGCTGAGCAGAGAGCCCGACGCGGGACTCGATCCCAGCACCCTGAGATCATGACCTGAGCCGAAGGCAGCGGCTTAACCCACTGAGCCACCCAGGCGCCCCCATAATTTAGAAGTTTTTAAATTATAGTTAATTAGGTCGGTTATGGAACAAACCTGTTGGTATTTTCCTTCCACTGCAGTAACATGAAAACTAAGGCTTTAAACTTCAAGCATTCAGAAGTGATAAATAAATTGGATCGATATCAAGAAAGAAACATCCTGCTTAATAGTGTCTTCTGCATTTCATGTTTCAGATGTGGACTCAAGTGTTTACAATATGCTTCCTTCTTATTTGTATCAGTAACTCCAAATATTTGCCAGTTTTTCATGAATTCAGGGCAAGGATTACTATTTATGCCTCTCTTCATTAAATTTCCTTTTACTTCTTAGGCACACTTCAATGTGGTGATTTAAAATCAGATGGTTAATAGGACACTTTCCAGTTTTCACTATGCTCATAATTGAACCAATATATACACATGGGATGGGTTTTTGAAGCTGGTCAAGGTCTGAATATTAAAAATGAAGAAGGATCCACTCACTTTTATTCAAGGCTGTTGAACAGTGGGAACATGACTCAGTGAGACAGGTCCATCTTCCCTGATATTTATTTCTCCTTGAGTCCCTTTCACTACATTTGTCAGGCTTGTCTCCATGGAATTAAGTCCCATTCATTTTCAATAAGTTGATATTGCTTTTCACTGATGGTCATCTAGAACTTTTTCTGTCTGTGGTGTTCTGTAGGCTCTCCTGTGCACATTTTATAACTTTTAAAAATCTTTCAAACCATGAGCAAGGAAAAAGTACTAGCATTTTCCATGGTCTGACTCCTTCTTTTTTATTTTTTTTAATTATTTTATTTTATTTATTTATTTTTTTAACACAAGAATATGAGATAGGGTAAGTGAATTCAGGATTTAAAAACATACATACAATATATCGTGTCTAGACATTGCTGTGTGAGTAAAGGAAATATCAGAGCACAAAGGCTGGCATGTCTTGTGACAGGTAACCTAGAGGTTGACAGCACGTAGTACTCCCATCCTGCAGCTTAATATGCTGAGCAATAAAGCAGAAAACAGTGGTGTCTGTTGCTTTTGTAACTCCTCTAAGAGACATTTTTAGTGTCACTCTGACGTCATAACATCATTATCAACAATTTTTTTAATATACCACTATAATAGAAATCATGGTCCATTTTATTTTTGAAGACTTCACCTCAATATTATTTTCCGTGCAGGTCTCCACAGTATTATGAATGTATGGATTGACTTACTCATTTCTCAATGGGTGCATCACTAACATTATCTTTTGTAAATAAAATAACTTAAAAATTTAATATAAATGTGCATTTAATATTCCCAAGAAATAACTTTTCTTTATTCTCATGCTATTATCTTGACTTGGTTGCTTGTCTGGCCTAATACATTAGTCTAGTTAGAAAATATTCTCCCTACCTCTGCTCTTGCATTTAATCTGAAATTGCCTAAAGAATTATCTAAAAACAAAGGCAACTCCATAATCAGCTTTTTAGATAACTTTGTGATTTCTCCAATGTCACCAATATAAAATCTCAAGTTATTTGAGGGAAGTCCCACCCAACTTAGATGGTGCAGACTTAATTTACCTGTTCCATCCAAATGGGTGAACATAGAAAGTCAGTGAACATAGAAAAAATCAGTTTAATTTTTATACAGTAACTGTGAACAATGTAAGAAGAAAATTAAGAAAACATTTCCATTTATAATACTATCAAAAAGAATAAAATTTTTAAGAATTAATTTAACAAAGGTGGTGAAGGCAGAATATAATGTGGTGGTATTTTTTTCTTACCATTCTGCAAATCTCTGTCATTTGATTAACATATACAGATCAATTACGTATAAGGTAATTATTGATTGGTGATACTTAGGTCTGAGATTTTATTATGGGTTTAAATTTTTTTCTTGGCTTTCTTGTTTTTCTGTTTCTCTTTTTTTTGCCTTACTGAATGTTTCTTGAATTTATTTATTTATTTAATTATTTGGGATTCAATCTTGTTTTATTTAGTGTTTTGAAATACTAGTTTTTATACTTTTGTAGTGGTTACTCTGAATTTTACAATATTCATACATGACTTATATCAGTACACGGGAACCAACATTTTACCCAAATTTGAAAAACTAAGTTGTTTTTAGTACCTCTAAATGAGACAAGTGTTGTTTCAGTTTTTTAGGTTATAGACCACAGGCCATTAAGACCTCCATTTTTGCCTTGAAGCTAATGCTCTCATCTAGGAAATATCTCATGTCATAATGCAAATGTTCATATATTCCCTATAAATCATTAATTACTTATTCCACAGGTTTTTAGTCTTTGATTTTTAGTATAAGAAATCTCTTATATACTAATTACATGCCAAATTCTTATACATTAACACAAAATATAAACATAGAAATGTGCTTATATTTGTTACATGATAATCCTTTTGAAATAAAGATTGTAATATTTGAATATTATTCTCTCATGTTTTCAAAACATTGCTAATAGTTCAAGATATTAGTTGATAATGTGGTTATTTCAAGGCATTTCTTAAGAATAATAGAATTTTAATTGAAACAAAAAATCTTACTTTTGTTGCTTCCATATAGTGTAGACTCCAAATCATAAATGGCATGAGGGATTGTTAATTTGTGTTTTAAAGTACATGAAGATTTTACAGTTTTGGAAATTTCTTTAATAAATGTTTTTACTGTGTTAAATTAAATACTATGACAAATATATATGTAAAAAAAAAAAAATTGCAAATTGTAAAAAGTTGGCAAGTAGCATAAAATCCAGAGAAACAGGGGCTGTCTGTGTGGCTCAGTTGGTTAAGCATCTGCCTTTGGCTCAGATCATGATCCTGGGATCGTGGGTCCTGGGATCAAGCCTCACATTGGACTCCCTGCTCAGAGGGGTCTCCTTGTCCCTCTCCCTACCCCCCAAACTCGTGCTCTCTCTCTCTCTCTCTCATTCTCTCTCTCAAATAAATAAAATCTTAAAAAAAAATCCATATAAACAATCAAGGAATGTTTATATAACCTCCTAGCCATAATAATAACTCTTTCTTTCCTGTGTAAGATTCATTAGCTTCTCTGATTCTGAAAATAAAATACTCTCCAGTAATAACCATCACGACATTGATAGAGTTGTATTGATTCTTTTTTACAAGGATTTTAAACATCTAGACATTAACAACTCTACTTGGTTTTCATGAGAGGCTTCCACCAGTAGAGATGAGAGGGGAGGGGAGGCAGGGCAAGGGAAGGGTGTTATAGAAACATGGAAATCAAAACAGTTTCATTTTCATTCTGATGTTAAGTTTATGGTGAGTGATCACAATGAAACAGATGATCGGTGCCCTGGGCTTCCTGACTTAATCAATGCAGGATATAGGAATAAGGAGTCCCTAGATGGACACAGTCTTCTCCACACCACTCAGTCTCATGTCAACAAAATCGGTGTTCATCTATCCAGTGATTTAAATGTACTTCCAAAATTGAGGAGTCTGAAGAATAGGGCACAGTGGGAGGCCCCAAAAGGAAGAAAATTGATCAGTAGCAAAACCTGACTGGGGAGAAGGTACGTAAGCTCAAGGACTTGTTGGAGATAAAAGACCACAGATAGATCAGAAGAGAAGAAAGTCAAAAGAAATTTTAACCAATTTCCTGGTTCTTAGGTGTCACCTGAGCCCAACCCCTACCTTCTTTCTTTCCAACTAGCTATAACCTATGGAGACTCCATGAAGTCTTAAAATGTAGGACCAAATATTAGGATACAGTAGACATTTCCAGTGGTGTGGTGACATCAGTGAGCTGTCAGTCAGTCATAGGAGAGGCAGGACACAGATAACCTCTTCTGGCAGAAGCAACCTCTGCTGCTTTTCCCAGATTACTTTTTCCCTTAAGGAATAGAACTGGGAATGGTTGCATGCTCTACCATTGCCTTCCCAAAATTCTTAATTTTTAAACAAAGGGCTCTGCAGTTGGTCCCGAGTACAGTACAATAAAATGAGGAAAGTGAGGAAAAAAAGACATTCAAGGGTCAAACAGAACTTTGGAATAATATAGCAGAAGACAATGTTCATCTGGACTCCAGGGCAGGGGGGTGGGCAGCAAAATTAAATAAAAGAAAGGTTGAAACAAAATGAAAACAAAACAAAACAAAAATTTTTTTAAAACAAAACAAATTGAATATGTTCCACCAGCTACCCCAAAATCTCTTTGCCACAGTATAGTTTTTCAAGTAAAGCAATTCAGAGAAAGGTGATCTGGAGTCAGAGGCAGCAAACAGGACTCCAAACAGAGGGAGGGGTCAAGTGAGAATATGGGGATATGTAGAGGAACAGGGTTTGCTCAATGAACCTCTTGACCTGCTGACCCTATTACCTCTCTGATAGCAACACATGGGACCACACTGATTCACCAGCTGGCTTCAGAAGAATCAAGGGGTACAGTTTTTGTTTAGTGTTTCAGGAGTTCAATTTCAAGGATTTGATTTTTGATTTACTGGCAAAAAGGGAAAACTCACAGTTTCAGGTTAAGTATAGAGACCATTCAGCATCCATGATGCCCTCTCAAGGTAAAGGGTTTCTCTAGCATTCTCCAGGATGCATTCTCGGTTACCTGCCTGTGTTCCGGTAGGTGTCACCTCTCTCAGATCTGACTATTCAAAAAGCAGTCTTCACTAAACGTCTTGGAGGGACCACTCAGGCTTGAAAACATAGCAGATATGTGACTGTCGTCTTTTACACATTTTCCTTCTTGAATCTCTAATGCCCATTGTGGCGAAGGAGGGGAGAAGCTAGTCACGGATGTTAAGTCTCAGCACTGTTTTCCTGACAAGACTGTCCTGAGGGAACATGTATCAAGGTGATACATGATGGTGGAAAGTGGCCACTGACACAAATCCTTTCAGGCACCGTTCACCCCACCAGAGAGCCATGCACCTCAACTTGGTGGTTTTATCAATTTCAGGTTGGGGAGAGAGGAGCAAATCCAACAAGGACAGAGATCTGGTTCACCTGTATGTTTTAGTATGGCTTTCCAAGTTTAGGAAAGATGTCCTTCCCATGACTTGATTCCCTCAACCCAGCCCTCAACCCAGTCTACTCAATCATAGGTAGGAACAGTAATGAAGGTCAGGAATTCAACAAGCCCCAACTTTCTAGAACTTGTATGTATTACCTAACAGGTTCTCTGGATTTATCCTGCAAGAGACCACCTGGAGACAAAATCAAGAATTTGCTTGTTTAATGACTTGACACTTCCTTCCCTAGTTCTAGCCCATGCTTCCCAAATCTCAGGTCAATATTATCCCCCCCAATATGGCTACTTGCTGGGGAGAAATTCATTTTCCCGAAGCCACTTATCCAAAAGAGATGCTGGGGGATATGTATACAAAAGCAAACATAAATATTCATGTACAAAAGGGCTTTGTGAATTCATTAAAACCACTTGTTTGTGAAACAGCCCTGGGAACCTACCAAACGAGTCCTACCAAGGGCAGTGTCCAGCCCAAGGCCAGGGACTCCCAGAGCTTAGCCAAGCAGGGTAAGGTAGAGTATTACTGTGGTGCCACCCTGTGAATATGTGGGACGCAAGGGCCCTCTCCCTCAAGTCTTCTTTGGCCAAGACCTCCTCAAAAGTCAATGAAGAACAGAAACATACAGCATCAAAGACTGGGTAGACGCTTTCCCCCATCACATAGGGAGGGCCTGAGCCAGCTGCTGTCCACTAGTGCCCTCTAGCGGGGACGCAATGACAGATCAGGATAAATTTCGACAGGTCAAAGATGAACTGCACAAGCTCCTGCCCATTTAGCACAAAATAAACAACAGGCTACCTGAAGGGGAAAAACGGAATGCACATCCCTCTACACACCACCAATTCCTTGGCCCTTAATCGTGACGGGCTCACAGTCCACTATTCTACCAGCTCACGGGGTCTTCTCATCTGCCCTACAGACCAAACACGCTCCCAGGTGGGAGTCTGGATGTAAATTAAGGCAAGGCTGCTGCTGTCAGAGGCATCCCCACCTCTCCACCAGGACAACCAAGGTCAGTGGAGGTAACCACTGCAGACAAATGACTACATCACAGTAGCTCCCTGTCCTCTTTACCCCACAGAGAAGGCCTGACATGCTGGGATGTCACTGCATAAAATCAAGTTTCTTTGGAATTGAGAAGAAAAGAGAAAACTCCCTTCCTGCCCATCCAGGCTGCCATTTCAGCTGGCACTGCTGGATGCTCTTCTGCCTGGCAAGGATTCATCCCAAAGCCTTCTGACCCCAGTTTGGATCTAACTGCAGAAAGGTTTTACCGTCCAATCAGTAGAGTAGAGTCTGAGAACAAGCAGGCACCTCCAGCCCATCTTCTTCTCCCAGCTAAGAGCTGGGCCTGGAACCTGAGATGAGCTGTCCTGCTGACTCCTCTTTTCTGAATGTCCATGTCCCCAGAATCTTCCTCATAGCTGGTGTACCCAGTTGGAAATCTGGTGGCAATCACCACAGTGAAAACTTTTTGACACCTTCTCTATTCAGTGAGGTTGTTGGTTGGATTCTTAGAAGTCTAGAACCTATCAGTAAAACTGGAAATTTGGGGAAGGTGGGTGCTCCCCTGGTTCTGCTTAGATCCAATCAGTGGTCCAGGCTCTTTTCTGCCTCTCAGCAATGGATACGGTACAAGAAGTTCTGCTTAACGAGGCAGTCGAGCAAGAGGCTGCCTTCACACACACCCATGTGCTTGCTCACGCAGCTGAGGTGGAGCCGTTCCAGCCACAGACTGCACTGCAGTACAGGAGAACCGCCGAGTGCATCCCCAGGCAACACTGGAGGTCCCAATGGCCCCAGAAGCACTTGTGGCACCCCTCACGCTGGGCAGCTTCTTACCTATGGAGCCACCAGAGGTAGCTGAACTCACTCACTCACTTGCATGTGCAAAGGTTTTGCCACAAACCTTGCAGGTATATACTTGCTGTTCCCAGGTGGCCCTGCAGTTGGGCCAGCTCCTCACTCAGGAACTCCTTCGATGGAAGCTTCCACTTCTGAACTATTGAGTGCGATAACCATGCCTTAAGGCCACTGCTCTATTTGTGCTGCTGACACAATCATGATAGGCACCCTCAGTCTTGAAGCTCCGGCTGCACGGGTGGCAGGGATGAGGGCATCTTCCAGGCTTCAGTGCTCAGCCGTGTGCTTCTCTAGGAGATAGCAGACCACAAAGCCCATCACAGAGAGGGAGCAGGAGAGGACTGAAATGCCCAGGTGGAAGAACATGTGTCCTTTGGGGCTGCAGAGGAGAAGTGGTACTGGTCACAGATACCATAGGCCTGGCACCTTCCAAGTGGAGATGGTCAAAAATGTGGCTCTGGACCATGTGGAGATCTTTGGCCTGTGCCTTCCTACAGAGACTGCATTCCAGTTCCGTGGAGGCTGCACCTGAAAACAAACCTGGATGCCCAGTCATGGGATCATTGGGGTGGACGATGATATTCTCTAATATTCCATACCTTCGGTGGGTGGTCAGCTGCCACTTGATAATGAACTTAGTTTCACATGGGTCACAAGAAAGGAGGAAAACACCAATATGGACTAGAACGTGGGTAACCAGGGAGTTTCGGTGCTAGAAGTGGGGTCTCCAAAACTTGTGGTTGCCTGTCAGCAGGTCCACATGGTCCCGAGCATGCTGTCGGATCCAATGAATGTTGTGCTCTAGAACTTTTTTGTACCCCTGGCAGGGCATGGCCTTATTCTCATGGTCATCGTTCTCTCTGAAAGTCAGCCTGTCTTCACTGGCATCACTCAACTCAATCACCTCCTCACCTATGCCTGTCTCCCCAGTGGGGTCTTTAGACTGCCAGCCATCACCCCTAGGTCATCCAGCTGGATGCTCATCCAGCTGGAGCTCATCCATCTTCCCAAAGCCTGGATCTTTGCAGTGGTTGCTGTTGCTCACACACGAATTAGTTATTTCAGTGATGTCTACTTGCATTGTCAGGAGGAAAGAAACTATTTTTACTAAAGTCTCCACTGCTCTCAACGTTGTATGGCCTCCAGGAGCTTGTGCTGATTGGATGGCCATGCTGACTGTGACTGGCTGGTTCATTATCCTAGTAAGAAGCACAGAAGGAGCAAGAGCATCATGGTCAGAAGAGGGTGGCCATGGCCACTGAAACAGACTTAGGCTATGGTTAGCATCATTGGCAATATCTGTCTTTTCCTCTTTATGGCTTCCTCCAGCATCTCTAGGTTAACACAGAGTTCCTATTAGGACCAAACTGCTCTCCATCATCCCACCACTCTTCAAAGGGAATGAGTGGGTTCTGCTGACCTACAGCTCTGGGTACCACTGGTGCTCATTCAGGGTGTGGCCACAGCAGGGCTTTCCAGGTCAGGAAAGGTGAAGTGATCTTCCACACCCAGATACTCAGTTACTACATAGATGACCCCAACATTGATTGGTTCTGTCCAGGCTCTGATGTGTAGATAAAGCTCAGAATCTTCTCAGCATTGCCAGGGGTGATAATGTCCACCACACAGATCCTGGTAGCATCAAGCCCAATATTCAGGAAAAGTTTCCGGAAGTATCTAGTCATATAAGCCAGCACTGTTTTGTGAGCCAGGAAGGAGAGGCTCTCCACCACAATGGTAACATTACACATGGTTTTCCAGAGCTGGTGCTTACTAAGTTCCTTCAACACGTTGTTGGGACAGTTGTTGCTTTGCAGTTTGATTCTCATGCCCACCTTGGCAGCTCTGTGAAGTGAACCCCTTTCCAGCTCAGTTCCTCTGGTTTCTTGGGCGTGAGCTCCATCGCTTCCTCACATAAACGCCCGACCCAACCAGGAGGGGGAGCCCTGTATTGCTTCTTTCTTTCTTTCTTTCTTTCTTTTTTTCTTTCTTTCTCTTTCTTTCTTTCTTTCTTTCTTTCTTTCTTTCTTTCTTTCTTTCTTAAATTTTTTATTTTCAGAAAAACAGTATTCATTGTTTTTGCACCACACCCAGTGCTCCATGCAATCCGTGCCCTCTATAATACCCACCACCTGGTACCCCAACCTCACACCCCCTGCCCCTTCAAAACCGTCAGATTGTTTTTCAGAGTCCATAGTCTCTCATGGTTCACCTCCCCTTCCAATTTCCCTCAACTCCCTTCTCCTCTCCATCTCCCCTTGTCCTCCATGCTATTTGTTATGCTCCACAAATAAGTGAAACCATATGATAATTGACTCTCTCTGCTTGACTTATTTCACTCAACATAATCTCTTCCAGTCCTGTCCATGTTGCTACAAAAGTTGGGTATTCATCCTTTCTGATGGAGGCATAATACTCCATAGTGTATATGGACCACATCTCCCTTATCCATTCGTCCATTGAAGGGTATCTTGGTTCTTTCCACAGTTTGGCGACCGTGGCCATTGCTGCTATAAACATTGGGGTACAGATGGCCCTTCTTTTCACTACAACTGTATCTTTGGGCTAAATACCCAGTAATGCAATTGCAGGGTCATAGGGAAGCTCTATTTTTAATTTCTTGAGGAATCTCTACATTGTTTTCCAAAGTAGCTGCTCCAACTTGCATTCCCACCAACAGTGTAAGAGGGTTCCCCTTTCTCCACATCCTCTCCAACACATGTTGTTTCCTGTCTTGCTCATTTTGGCCATTCTAACTGGTGTAAGGTGGTTTCTTAAGTGGTGACTGTGCGATCCAAAGGGCACTGCAAAAGGATCCCTCATCTTTTCTCCCCAGCACACTCATCTCTGGCCTGGGCACCTGCAGGAACTTCCTATCACATCTTCCAACTTTCTCTCTTATTCTATTTCAAACATCTCCCTGGCTGCCAAAGTGATCTCTTTAAAAATTAAAATAAAATAATAGGACTTGTCCACTTAAACATATAATTATCTTCTCCCAGGACATAGAATCAAAATTATTTCTCCATATCCTATAGGATCTTTTATGACCTGAGCCCTATTTATCTTCACAGTGCCCTTTCCAACCATTCTTTCCTTTTGTTCAATATACACTTATCACACTGGTCATTTTCAGTTCTTTCTCAGTTTAGAAAACTTCAACATAGAGGTTCTAAGACTTTGAGCTGTTCTGTCCTCAGCCTTTCACATAGCATCAAAATTTAAAAAAAAAAATCTTTTTTTAAAGGTTTTTTTTTTTTTTTTTAATTTAACAAAGAGAGACACAGCAAGAGAGGGAACACAAGCAGGGGGAGTGGGAGAGGGAGAAGCAGGCTTCCCGCCAAGCAGGGACCCCGGTGCGGGACTCAAACCCAGGACCCCAGGATCATGACCTGAGCTAAAGGCAGACGTTTAAAGACTGATTCACCCAGGTGCCCCATTCATCTTTTTTTTATAAATGTCATCTCTTCAGAAATTATTTCTGTGAAACCCCATACAATACACAGCTTTTCCCATAACATCATGTTACTCTCTATTATAAAGACATTCTTTATTGCTTAAAGTATTTTTAAATATTAACTACATATTAAGGTATTATTAATACTTGATAACAATATTATGTTAGATACTAATTGTTAAGTTTCTATGATTTTTTTCTTTATTTTGAAGCAGATCAGTCAGACATTTGTGCCTCTCTTTCACTCAGATGCGCTTTGTTCTGTGAATGATGTTAAGGTGTGGATTGTAGAGAAGAAAATAAAAAGACCCTTTCAGAAAATAGGATCTCTTACTTTATTCTCTGGAAAGCTAAGTTCCTTAAGAACTTTGCTAATAGAGAACAGAGACAGATGAGTGCCTCTGAGGAGAGAAAAGATTGAATAGGAGAATCAGTGGTGATTTATTCTAGGTCTGATAGAGAATGGTGTTCCCATGATAGTAATACCCAGACACCACTACCTTGCAGAGACCTGAGGCAGTGGTTTCAACTTCAGATAGATGATCTCATGGTTTGGTTTGAAATGCTCTAGAAAAGATTGGTGAATGTGAGGTTGCACATTAGCAACAGCCTATTGTAACCTCGAGGTATTACTGAGCATAGATAGGAAGTACATCAAAGTTACCCATAATGGGATAAGGATATGACAATTAACCTCCTTTTTTATCGCCATAGTTGAACTGTATTGTTGTGAAGCCCTAGAGAAGGGAGCATGGTCCCAGTAATACATTAGATTTAATTCCCTGTCCTTGTTATAAGATAGGACCTTAAAGTCGGTTTCAATATGATTTCAGGTCAAAAAAGAAACATGGCTTTTTATTCACACATCTGAATTTTTTTGTGTAAGATTCATATGGAAAACTCTCATGTTCTTCTCATTGACGTCTACCACCAATGTGGTCAAGGTTTCCATCTGCTTGAGTGAATACTACATACCCAACATCTAATAGACTTAACTGGTGAAGAATAGGAACACAATACATATTTTTATTAATCGTTTAATAAAATATGATCTGATTTTTCCAGGGAAGGAAAGGAAAACTCAGTGAGATAAAAATAACACAACCAAAATGAAATGACTATTTAATATGGGAGTCTGGCCTTTGCTTATGAACCTTGAGCTCTTAGCCACAGTGCTGAAGCTTCCTCTGTGTGAGGAAGGAAACACCCCCAAACTGGTAGCTCAGGCACTTAAAGCATTCATGAAAACAACGCATCATGAGAATAGATTGATGATGAGTTGAGTGTCCTGAGGGGACTGGGGGACCAAGGATATTATAGAACACATTTAGGAAGGTTTATCAGAGGTTAGGTTTTTTGTTTGTTTGTTTGTTTTTCTGAAAAATCAAACTCTTAAGAAAATACTGGGTAATTTAGGCAACATAAATCATGGAACAAGTTGTAGAGGAAGCAAATTGTGGTTATGGTCTAACTGATACGTGGTTAGGTGGTTTGAGTTCAGCAGGATAGCTGAGGAGGAATATATGGGGCTCTAGCCACTTAAGGAGTCACAGTGGAAATTATTTAGTCTTTCAGATTCTCTATACCATCATTCTCTGTTTTTTCTATACCTTATATATTTATTTTTTTAATAATTTATATCAAGATATATCAAGCTTATTTTAATTTTCAATCAATAATTTTGCAGGGTTATACTGCAAATGCACCTTTTAGTTGGTGCCTATGAAATAAATGATATCATTAATTTTATAAAACCTTCCAGAAATTCCTGTTAGATTATTTCCTGATACACATTTTAGTAGGTATTAATTTTATTATTGACAAATGAATATAAATTAACATTTTTTCACCCCTGTAAACAAAAGTGCCTATAAAGATAAGCAAGAGAATCATTTTCTTCAGAGATCTCTTTATCACATATTTGAATATAGATGATATTAGATTAAAAATAGTTTTCCCCCAAAAAAGGAATTTTTCTTTCCTATGTTGAATAAGTCAATAATGATTCATTAAAATAGTAGTAAAAAAAAAATTCTCCAGCTTTTCTAAAGCAACATAGTAATGACTGGTAGTCTCAATAGACAATTAGATGATCAAAAAGATTTAAAAATGATGAAAAATAGCTTATGAGAGAATGGAAAATGCAACTGTTGCCATAGAACAGGATATTTTACGTTGTTTCTGGAGGCAGGAACTTGCTCCCACCTCACTAGTCTGTGTCACACGGGTAGGAGAGCTGTTGAAGTGATAAATGGGAAGGAAGACAGAAGTGGCACTTTCTTACAGATCCTAACAGGTATAACCAAAAATTCTGAACGAAGTTCAGTTTAAGAAGTAGTTTTAAATGTCTCCTACAGAGTGCTGAAACTTCTGCGGTTAGTAGATAATTGGTGACAGAAGTCCTGGAAGTAAAAAAAAAAAAGGAATCCACAACCTTTGAGCTCCTTGTGGACCCTTAAGTCCCATTTGAGCCTCTCCTAACTAGTAGCGAGTGTCCTTATTAAGGGAAATTACCACTCCCGGGAAGTCGAAGTACATGTCATCGGATTTAATTTAGTTCCATGGAAAAGGTGCCGAGTAAGTGCATGTCCTCTTAAAAAGCACATTTCAATTAATAAAGGTTCCTGTATTTAGTGAGAACATATAAAAGTAGAAAAACTAATCAAAGTTATGGCAATTTTGTAGTAATACAAAATTACAAAATTACAAAATTTTGTATTAATACAGTAATACAGTAATACAGTAATACAAAATTTTGTAGTAATACAAACTAAATGGGCAAACTCATCCTGTGAAATAGACTTTAATTTTTTAAACAAAACATATAATCTAAAGAAAATCAAGTCTATGTTCAGTTAACTTTACCTGTTCAGCTTATATATGTACAACATAACATGTTAAATAATGAACCCAAATTCTAAATAATCTAGTAGGATATTAATTTGGCAACTAACACAAGAAAAACACAATATATCATATACAGTCTTCCCATTATATTATTTTCTTCACACACACACACACACACACAATTAGAAATACTGCTTATAACATCATTTTTTCTTTTTTTTTTTTTTAAAGATTTTATTTATTTATTTGACAGAGGAAGAAAGAGTGAGAGAGGGGACACAAGCAGGAGAAGTGAGAGAGGGCGCCTGATGTGGGGCTTAATTCCAGGAGCCTGGGATCATGACCCAAGCGGAAGGCAGATGCTTAATTACTGAGCCACCCAGGCACCCCTATAATATCAATTTTCAGTACAGATGTTTTTAAAGATTTTATTTTTTTATTTGACAGACAGAGGTCACAATTAGGCAGAGAGGCAGGCAGAGAGAGAGAGGAGGAAGAAGGTTCCTCACCAAGCAGAAAGCCCAATGTGGGACTCAATCCTAGGACCCTGAAATCATGACCTGAGCTGAAGGCAGAGGCTTAACCCACTAAGCCGCCCAGGCGCCCTCAATACTGAATTTTTTATTCACATTCAATCACTTTCCAATATATTTTTCCAGTTTAAATAACAGGGAACAAGTCACAAAAAAACTTTTATAACCTAGAGATTTCAATTAGGAGATCTAAATCTTCACAATCCAAAATGCAAAGCTGCCATTCTCATAGAAAATGAAAGTATATATCTAAATTTACTAAAAGAAAAAGCTATTTTAATGGTTTAAGTTAAATACTTACTTCATTAGTGAATTATTTCATTTTTACCAAATTCCCAAATTCAAAATTTAAATGAACACTTGAAGGAACGATTAAGATTGTGGTTTCTTAATCAGGATGCCATCAGCTCATCAGCTATAAATACTAATCAGACTAGTCTCTTTTCTGAATTATTTTTTAACTATTTCATTGAACAAAATACTAATAAATGTTAAATAACAAGTGGAGCAGATATTCACAGCACGTATAACCAGTGAAGGGCTGACATAACAATGGATAAAGATCTTTAATGAATCAAAAGACATAATTGGGCATTTCCAAACAGAGGATATTCAAATGGTTAATAAACACCTTAAAATGTAGTACTTAATGAGTAACCAGATAAGTGCAAAATAAAACCACCATGAAATATTAATAACCACACATAGATACTATGTATCTAAAATTTGAAGAGAGCTATAACTGTTCTAAGTGTGATGAAGATGTGATTCAAATAAAATGTGATTCCAGTAGAAGACTAAATCATTACAACAAATTTGAAAAACACTGTGTCATTATCTACCAAATTATGAAATTTATGTATATGACACAATGATTCCGAACTCAGGTGTATATATATCTTTAATTATGCATTTCTGCAGAAATCATCATTTTTTTAGTTGCCAAGGCTTGTGAAAATCCAAATGTCCTTCAACAATATGATAGATAAATAATGTCTTCTATATTCTTTTAAAGAAAAACAATAAATAAACATATTTTAACTTCATGCAACAAAATGGTTGAAGAGTGTACTGTGGGCACAAGCAAAATTCAGTTAGGATTTCATTTAGGCAAATTTAAAATGAACCATGGTGCTAGTAATCAAAAAGTTGGAAGAAAGAAAAGGAGGAATCAGTGAATAAGGAAAATATCATTAAAAGTTGGGCAGTGGTTCTAGAATGTTGGCAATGTTCTCTCTCTCAATTGTGAGGTGACCACATGAAAAATATTTTGATAGATTACAATTTTATGCATTTTTAAGAATAATGTGCAATTCAACCATTTAGATGGGGGGACGAGAAAGGAGAAAAGAAACAACTTGGTATTCGGGGGGGGAATGTATTTGAATTAATCCTGAATTGGGCAGGCAGATGTGAGTTTAAAGTAGCATGTGGGTTCTATCATGGTGAGCTTTGCATTATTTTAAGACATTTGAATTTTATCTGAAAAAAAGTCAGAAAAACATTGAAGAGGAGCAGGATCTATTTTAGATATTTATTTAGTCATAATAAAGTAGAGATTTTTTTTTTTAAAGTAGAGATTTTTGAGGTGAAGTTGGGTAGACCAATTGAGAAACTGAGTGTAAGTCAATAGAATTTATATTAAATAAAAGGCACTTAAGCATGCTGAATTATGAATTGCTTTCTGAAAAGAAAGCGTGCACACACACACACACACACACACACACACACACTGAAATGGGAGATGATAGAATTATGCTCCTGAAAAACAGAAGGGTGAATGTCTAGAAATCTGGTGGCGGGGGAGATCATTTTAGGAGGAGTATGTAAGCAAAAACCCCAGAACTATCGAAGAGTTTTCTTAAAAAGTGGTAAGTTTGCAAAGTCTGAGGAAAAAAAAAATTCCAGGTGATGTCAAAATTGAAGGTATAAATGAAACCTTTGTTGTTGGATCAGAGTAGAAGATAGTGGTATGAACATATGTGTGTGTGTGTGTGAGAGAGAGAGAGAGAGAGAGAAAGAGAAAGAGATTGACAGGTATAGAAGTAATTATAAATATAAGTACATACACAGATATGAAAACATACATATATTTTCTAATTCTGTATTCTGGGACAGGCTATAAGCAGTGACACCACAAGAGAAATGAGCAATCTTTGCACCCAGATCTTGGTTTCTCAGTAAAAAGATCAAGGACTATTTGAATTAATGTTTGATTCTCGGAGGAGGGCCACATATATCATAAGCCATAAGATAAGGAAGATTTTTTAACACCAAGCACCAACCTGAAAGAACTTCCAGAAGCTAAAGCCAGAAAAATTAGAATAACAAAATTAAACAAGGACTGTATGAATTATGATTAAAAAAGAACAAAAGGAATATCTTTAAGTTTATCCTGATGTAAACAAATTATTAAATAAATGTTAGATAAGGGAAATATTTTCTTTCTGAAGAATTCCAAATAATAAATGTATAAGCAATGAAAGAAAAAACTCATCAGAACAGCATAATAATAGTTGCTATAGCTAAGATCCAATGACTTAGTGAAATAGTAGATGAAGATTTAAGAAACAGAATACATGCATAGACTCAAAGTATTCCATCAAAAATAATTCTAATTACTATGGTGGTTTGATCACAGGCCTACAAATTACAGGCTAGCCCTCCCTTCAGAAGTTGGTGGTTAATTCCATCCTGTGAGTGTGAACTGGACCTAATGACTTCCTTCCTACAAACTGAGGATGGCATGGAAAGAAGTAGCTTTGCTATGTCAGACTCTTAATCAAGTAATCAAGGTTAATGTCATCAGTGTTAAGACGTGGATAGCAGGTACTCCCTGATATGATGCTATGAGGTCACCTGTCCTGTTCTTTCTCAAACCCCGTAACTCATTATAAAACACTACTCAAACTGAAATTAAGGGGAGATCTACAAAATATTGAAAACTAATTTTCAAAAAAGTCAAGGTCTTGAAAAGAATGAAGAACTGTCACAGATCGAAGCAGACTATGGCAGCCTAAGAAATAAATGCAGTACGGTGTCCTAGATTGATTCCTAATGGAAACAACAGTAGAAAATAAAAAATGTGGGTACATCTTTATAATGTTTGTTGTTTGATAAATGTACTTTAGTTATATAAGATGTTAACATCATAAGAAGCTAAGTGAAGAGTCCAGAAAACTTTGTACTGTATTTTATCTATAAATCAGAAATTATTTCAAAATGGATTTAAAAAACTATTTCAAAAAGTAGACTTTAAGAAAAAAATTTCAAAATAAAAAAATAATCAAAAATAGTATAAAAATATGTATGTGCTTTTGCTTGTCTTTGAGGGGACCTATATCTAGTTTACCCTTTCCCATACTTAATGACCCTGAATATTCATTGAAATTCACAAAAATTACTTTTCATAATAAAATTTTACATCTACTTTGATTTTCCTCTTTGAAATAAATTCTATCTGCTATTTTTTTTTCTTCAGTGTAAATAGACAAGGGGTGTTTTAATCTTCAGACTAAGATATATCCTTAGTGAAAATCTTCACTTTTTATAATTAGAGGATGATTTCTAATACTACTATCCTGGGGTATCAAAATTTGCACCAAAATCTTACTTTTTTAACTTTTATTTTTTAAGTAAACTTTACCCCTAATGTGAGGCTAGAAGTCATAACCCTGTGATCAAGAGTTGCTTTTGTCCCCTAATGAGCCAGCCAGGTGCCCTGCACCAAAGTTTCAAATGTGAATAATAATACAGATTACTGCAGAGGAAAAACCTATTTCTTATTTTTCATACCCGTCTTATTAAAGGGGAGAGTCTTCACCTTCGAGAGGATAGAAAAAGAGAAGGTACTGATGATGGATGGGAGGCCTTCTATTGTGATACCATATAATACACCTTCTAAAAGGAGACATTTCCGAGTGAAAGGGGATACTATCAATTATTTTGTCAGAACATCAGGCATCAAACTAGAACTTCTCAGACAGACTGAGAAGTTCATCCTGAAAAAAAACAAACAAACCAAAACAAATAAGGGTGAGATAAAGGGGAAATTTCCCTTTGCACTTTGGGGGCCAGAACTTAATTTTTAATTAACTTGTTTCTTTTGACTTGACCTAGCAGACAGTGTAACTCAGGGTAACCTCCTGAATTATTACATATATCCCATTTCATTCTTGCATAAATACAGTTTACAGAAACATTAATGCATCACATATAGCTATTTATGTGATATACTACATATTTCATATATATATATACACATATTGAGTTGTATTCAAACTTAGTTGCCCCTTTTCTCATGTAAATTATGAGTTAGAAAATAGTTTTTTTGTCTTGACTTCAGAGATGATTAACATTTCTGTACATCACAGAAGTGATTATGTAAAGAATACTATGAAATAAAGACAAAATATTTGGTATAAATTGAAAAAAAGACTGAGTAAAATTTTGGATTATAGGATAAAGTTGAACTGGAAAGAGCAAATTCAGTGTAAGTACTTTAGAAGTAGGCCAGAAAGTCAAGATATGCCAGAGCTACACTTGCCATCTTTGTCAGCTGTAGCTGATATTCTCACTAGTTTGATATTTACAGGTACATAATAAAGATGTAAAATAAAATAACTTTCATTAAATTTTTCTTGAAAAAAGACTGATACATTGTTGTTATTGTTGTTATTTTTCCTATAACAATAACCAAAATCTTCCACTGCTACGCCAATCAACTCAGGTTTTATCAAAGAACTAATGGAAATCAGAAAACTGGGTGTTGGAATTTATCCACAAAGATTTATGGGTTGTTTCATTTTTAAGAATAAATATTGCATAGTGTAGATTTTAAGAAAAAAATTCACTTTCATCATTCAATCCCAGCAATAAATTTATATCCATCACCTGATGATGAAAGCTACAGTAGTACTAGTTACTCTCAGAATGAAAAATACTGTCCATTTCTGAATAGTAACAAGATTGGACATAATGTTTCCTTTCCATTTTCCACCCCATCCTCTGACAGTGAGTGAAGAGAAATAAGGCAGTTTTAGAAGTATCAGGCAGGGATTTTCTTTTTTTTTTTTTTTTTTTAAAGATTTTATTTTATTTATTTGTCAGAGAGAGAGGAGCGAGAGCGAGCACAGGCAGACAGATTGGCAGGCAGAGGCAGAGGGAGAACCAGGCTCCCTGCCAAGCAAGGAGCTGGATGTGGGACTCGATCCCAGGGCCCTGGGATCATGACCTGAGCCGAAGGCAGCCGCTTAACCAACTGAGCCACCCAGGCGTCCCAGGCAGGGATTTTCTACTGAAGAAGGAACAGCAAGTTTCTATGAAAGGACTGTCATTTTTGGCTCTGGGGCAGAAAATGTGTAAGCAAAGAAAACAACCTAATATATAAACACACGAAGTTCAACCCGAAGGCAACTCTTTCCCAGTCCTTATTGAAGTTTATTCATTTATATATCTTGGCAAAAGAATTTCAACAGCACCTGACATTTACTAACATAGTGTATGATGTTTCTGCTGACATCTCCAAGTGCCATGTACATTTCTTTTTATTTTAGACCTTTATAAGTTTAGAAATGTCTGTAGCTTTGTGATCCTAAAAGAAGAATGTATGTAAGCACACACATGAACCAGAGGATGAGGACAATAAAAAATAAGCCAACATTTTGTTATAGATACTATGTTGAAAACTAAAAAATTGCTATATTCCTTTAAATAAATCTTTGGTTTTAACAATAATTTATTCACACCTTTATAACCCTACATGTATTATTAGATATGTGGACACTTAACCAAGTATTTGAAAAGCATTTCCTGAAGATTTAGGGTTGTTATGCTATGCTATGCTATGCTATGTTATTTATTTATTTATTTGTTTGTTTATTTATTTATTTATTTGCTAGAGAGATAGAATATGAATGGGGGAGAGGGGCAGAGGGAGGAGAAGGGAGAAGGGAGCCTGACACAAGGCTTGGTCCCAGGACCCTGGGATCATGACTTGAGCTGAAGGCAGACGCTTAATCAGCTGAGACACCAAGCCACCCCTGGATGCATTTTTTAATAACCTTTTTAAAATTTTTTTTAAGTTTTCAATTAAAAAAAAACCTGAAAGTATAGTAGAGAGTTCTTATTATATATCTTGTCCCTAGTTTTTTTACTGTTATTACGATCTTTCGTTAGAATAGCAGATTTTGTCAAAAATGCTGAACAAATATTGATACCTTACTAAGGTCAAAGTATATTTCAGTTGTCTTAATTTATTAGTATATGTGCTGCCGAAGCAAGCACTCAGTTGTCTTAATTTATAACTAATGTCCTTTTTCCTCTTACAAGATCATACTTAGGATAAAAAGTACACTTAGTTATCATGTTTCTTCAGGTTCTTCTTGACTGTGAATGTTTCTTAGACCCACTGTGTTTTTGATGACCTTGAGAGTTATGAGCAGTGGTATTTTGTAAGTACATCTTTTTATCGGAATTTATCTATTGTTTTTCTCAGATTAGAGTGGGGTTATGGTTTGGGGAGAAAGACCACAGAGGTAAAGTGCCATTTTCATCCAACCTATTGATGTTGACCTTGACCGCAAGGCTGAGTTGATGTTTGTCAGTTTTCTCCACTATAAAGTAAGTTTTTCCTTTTTCTATACAACTCTCTTCAGGATCAGCATGCACAACATATACTGAAGGGCTACAAGTTCATGCATCCCTTCAATCAGGGTAAGAGTATCTACATTATTGGAATTATTCTATACAAGACATATTTATCTTCTTCTCAACTATTTTTATTTGATTATTTCTTTATAGAAGAACAGCATGGTCTCCTATTTATTTTAAATCACTGACATTTTTATTCTTTTAAATTTAGCCTTCTTGCAGAATCCCATATAATTGGAATCACAGGTTGCCTTTGCTCAGGTTGACTCATGTTTTAATACTTATTTTAGGCTCATCCATGTCTTTTGTTACTTGCCCCCTTTTTTTATTGCTGAATAATGGTATTTTATATAGATGTCATAGAGTTTACTTATCCATTCACTTACTGAAATACTGTTTGGGTGCTTCTGGTTTGGGATGATCACGAGTGAAGCTCTGCATGTGCAGGTTTTGTGTGTGGAACATGACTGCTGGATCTTCTGGTATCATTAGATTAAGCTTTGTAAGAGACCTGTAAAATGTCTCCCAAAGGGGCTGTGCCTTCTTGCATTCCCAAGGGCAATGAATCAGAGTTTCTGGTATCCCACATCTTCACTGGCATATTGTGTGGCCAGTTTTGGGATTTTTGACTCTTCTAATCAGTGTGTAGTGCTATCTCATTGTTGCTTTAATTCGCAATGTTCTAACGACAAGTGATGTTGTTTTTCCCATGATTATTTTCCATCTGTATATTTTCTTTGGTGAAATGTCTGTATCACTTGCCCAGTTTTTCATTGTGTTGATTTTTTTTTTCTTTTTTCAGTGTTGAGTTTTAGAGTTCTTTCTGTAAATTAGTATTATATTCAATGCATATTTCGCAAATATTTTCTCCTTGTTGGTAGCTTGTCTTCTAATTCTCTGAATGCTTTCTTTCACAAAGCCAAAGTTTTTAATTTTAATAAAGATTAACAGCCATTTCTTCTACGTATTTTGCTTCTGTGGTTACATCTAAAATTATCACCAAACCTATGATCCACATGGTCTTCTCCTGTATTTTCTTCCAGAAATTTTATAGTTTTGTGTTTTACATTTAGGTCTATGATCCACTTTTTTTTTTTTCACTTTTGTGAAAGGTCTGCATCTAGATTTGTTTGCGTATAGAAAAATTTCTAGTTTTTCTAGTGTTATTGTTGAAAATCTATCCTTTTTCATTGAATACCTTTGTCAAAGATCAGTTCACGATATTGGTATGTCTATTTCTAGACATAGACGTATATGTCTACGTCTATTTCTAGACATGTCTATGTCTACACTCTCTTCCCTTGACCTATAGATACCGTGTATGTCCAGTCTTTAACCAAAACCAAAACTCTCTCTGTTTCTATAGCTTTACAATATGTGTTATTCTCCAGGTAAAGTGATTTACCAGCTGTGATTCTTGGTCTTACTAAATCTATCCAGATTTGGAAGTGGGGGCTTTTTTTAGGTCCAAGAAAATTAATTGACTTTGAGTTTTCCAGCATTTTTTTTCCATAAAGTTGCGAGTGACAACTTTTAGGCATTCATATATTAAAGCTGAACTCAAACCAGATTTATAAAGTTCAACACTTTTCACTAAATTACTCTATTTGTAAGTTTAATAAAGAAAACATAATAACAATGGGAAAAATATTGTCTACCAAGTCCTTCTTGAAGCAACAGTGAAAGCTAGAAGAAACAAACATTTTGCACCACTATTAGAAATTTGATAAGGAAGATGTGGGCCATATACACTATGGAGTATTATGCCTCCATCAGAAAGGACGAATACCCAACTTTTGTAGCAACATGGACGGGACTGGAAGAGATTATGCTGAGTGAAATAAGTCAAGCAGAGAGAGTCAATTATCATGTGGTCTCACTTATTTGTGGAGCATAACAAATAGCATGGAGGACAGGGAGTGTTAGAGAGGAGAATGGAGTTGGGAGAAATTGGAAGGGGAGGTAAACCATGAGAGACTATGGACTCCGAAAAAGAATCTGAGGGGTTTGAAGTGGCGGGGGGGTGGGAGGTTGGGGTACCGGGTGGTGGGTATTATGGAGGGCACGGATTGCGTGGAGCACTGGGTGTGGTGAAAAAATAATGAATACTGTTTTTCTGAAAATAAATAAATTAATTTATAAAAAAAAAAGAAATTCGAAATCAATTAGGATAAAGAGATAGCATATTATCTTGCACCTTAGTCTATGCTAAATTTTCTATAGGTACAGAAATGACCTATTTTCAAGATCATGTTGATATTGTAAAGAATCTGCTATGTTGATTAATATATTGCTAAAACAAAATATTGCTTAATTTTAAATATATTAAAAGAGAGGTAAGTTTAACAAGTACCTCCCAGTCAGAAGTTTTGAAAACAACCCCTATTTGATTTATGCCTTGTTTAGTTTCTCCATTATAGAATTAATTTCAAGGGAAGCAACTAGATAGTTGATCTTACATTATGTTCTTCATACAAAATACATTTTCAGAGTTGTTTTATTAATGTATTATACTTTGTTTTGATTAATTTATTAGTCACAGTAACAATTGGCATATCATGCTAGACATATGAACATTGTATAAATACACTCTTTATTAAATAGATTTCATACAAATGAAGATTTATAGAAACTATCGTAGATAAAAAACGTTTTTAACTTTGCCTCATTTTTTACCAAAGTTTCTTATTTTTTCCCCACCAGCAGCAAAAACAGCAGAATATTTGCTTTTTTATTTTTCTCTAAGATATTGGCTTCTAGGATTTTAGTTTAGTTTAACTTCTTGGTATCTTCTCATCAAACTTCATTTGGTCTTTGAAATATCACTGAACCTCCTAAAAATAATTTTACTCTCTGTATTGAATGATTTCACTCTATTTATTCTGACTGCTCTGAAAGTCTACTTATAAGCTATTTTAAAAATTAACTTTCTTCTTCCTTTCTATCTTAAAGATGTGAAGTTTTAGTTGTTTGCTAGAACAGCTAAAATTCATTTTTGTTATTAATTATTTGGGCCATAAATATATCAAATATAAAGCTGTCTCCTTCAATAGACATCTAATATTAAGATTTTCAGGGCACCTGGGTGGCTCAGTCAGTGGAACGTCTGCCTTTGGCTCAGGTCATGATCCCAGAGTCCTGGGATTGAGTGTAATGTCAGGTTTCTTGCTCCGCAGAGAGTCTGCTTCTCTCTTTCCCTTCCGCTCCCCAGATTGTGCTCTCTCTGTCTTTCTCTCTCTCTATGACAAAGAAATATGTAAAATCTTTAAAAAATATATTTTCAATATATTTATGAGTAGTGAAAAGATGGCTCTTTAAAACAAGTGGCCAACAATTCTCTTACATTGCCTTTTTGCTGTTGTTGAAGTAATTTCACCTTCACATATGTTTAACTTCAATGACCTAATTTTATACATTTAATGGAAACTTTTTTTTTAAGATTTTATTTATTTATTTGACAGAGATGGCAAGTAGGCAGAGAGGCAGGCAGAGAGAGAGAGAGGAGGAAGCAGGCTCCCAGTTAAGCAGAGAGCCCAATGTGGATCTCCATCCCAGGACCAAAGGGAGAGGCTTTAAACCACTGAGCCACCGAGAAGCCCTTAATGGAAACTTTAGATTAAAGTTAAAACCCAAATGAAATTAACACATATAGAACCAGAAGAGTATTTTTTACAACTGAATTTTGAAAGCTTCCAGTTGATTCTTCAGCTTCTATTCACAGATAATTGTCAGTAGTGCCTTCCACAGGCCGCCTGGAAACCCTCTCTCAAACCACAGGAATTCTCAGTGTTCCACGGCTTAATTCTGTGTGAGTTCACTTTGGCTTTGGATCACCATGGGGATTAGAGGTCTTGAAACAGAATGAATGAATGAACAAACACACTCTAAGAAACCTGGGCCTTTGTGTGTTGGCATGGCAAAAGCAACTTTCTTTAAATTTATCCCTCTACATGAATACTCTGATTGGTTTTGTATGTGCATGTTTGCAATTTTTTTATGCAGCAACCCAAGGGCGTCCAGTACTCTGAGGCTTCAAGCTGATAAATTACAGAATGATTCTCTTGCAACAAAAGATGTCTGTCTTTAGAACTTCATAATAGCTTCTGATACATGTAATGAATTAACATTCCTATTTTGCAGAGTCAAAGTGATTGTTATCAATATATATTTTCCCTCTTTAATATTTCTCTGCTAATAGTGCAGGTTGCAATGACACTTGAACCAAGACGTCTGTATCTGGCCTGTGAATGTGCCATTTATTCTTGCTCCAAAGCCAATGACAATGAAGTGTCCAATATGCATGAAACTACAGTTCTCATAAAATGACTTGAAAATAGATGGCTGAGAATTTATAGCTCTCCTATGACTCTTGTTTGAGGACCTATTCTAATAACCACTTATATGTAATCAGATGGACTTTATGCAACCTCATCTTGTAAATGGACCATGTGAATGTTTCCCTATTATTGCTGCCATAGCTCACAGACTGCATAAGAGTTGCTAGTCATTCTGCACCGAAACAAATTACTACTCTAACAATAGAAATTACAATGGCCTTCACATAAGTCATGCCTCTATAATGTGCAGAATAATAATAAAAAAAAACTGCTTAGGAATCGTAGAATTCACCCATTAAACTGTCTTCTCTGTTAAATGTCTCATTGAGATATTTTCTATAGATAAATAAGGGAAATTGCTACAAAAAAAAGTATTTTGTCCCACCTCATAAGTCATAGGGTATGTCATGCTGCTATGATTTTTAAAAGGTATTTGTGAAATCTGAATATTATATACATAAAATAACTACCCCCAAATAGGTCGTATTTTGTTTACTTAGTTCTAGACATGATTGATTTTGTTTGTGCTTAAAGTAGTGATTTCCAAGTGCCTCAGCTATATTGTCAACACTTAAGAATAAGATAAACATCTAAATCTAAGAACTTTTAATAATCTAGAAATTGAGTTTTTTTTCTTTGCTCTCAAATGCGTCTGTTTAAAATCAAGAGATACCTATTGAATGAAGCCTATGTAAGTGCTTTCTGAAGTTTGAGAGGAAACAAGCACTCCATTAGCAATAAATATAAGTTGGAAGAGTAAAATCTAAAATAATAAAATAAATGCATGTACATACACATATATGGAATATATTTTGGAAAAGATAATAAATATATTTTAATATGACATGCTAAAATCATAGATTAGATAATTTTTAAAAAAACATTTCTAAAATAATTATGGATAGTAAAGCAAAATACCCGTAAAGAAAAAACAATCCTGGGCCCCCCAGGTGGCTCAGTCGGTTAAGTGGCTGCCTTGGACTCGGGTCATGATCCCAGGGTCCTGGGATAGAGTCGCACATCAGGCTCCTTGCTCAATGGGGAGGCTGCTTCTCCCTTTCCCTCTGTCCCTCTCTCTCTCTCTCTCTCTTTCTCTGTCAAATAAGTAAATAAAATCCTTAAGAAAAAAAAAAGAAAAAACAATCTTAAAACCCTTTTCAACATTACTCAAATGTCTTAATCCATGTCCAAATTTCCAATTGCATGTATGTGATGTAAATAAGACTGGTCTAAATTTAATTAGCATTATGAAAAATTTTCTGTCATGACCGTTAACGATGTTTAAAATCAAATTACTGCTGTTGAGGTGAATAATATCACCGATCTAGTTGTCCAGAGCAGCCCTGCAATTTTGACAACAGTGGGAGGATTTAAGTGATTGTTTTTTGATCATTTAGTAACTACCTACTTTGGGGATTTTATATAAAATTTTTAAAATTCTTTATCTTACAGTGTGGGGTGCACATTCCCACATGAAAATAATCGGTGGTGAGGAAGGCTACTCTCTTAATGTTAGATATGATATCTAGAGTTTATGAGTCCCCATAATTACTTGGTATTTCATAAATGGGAGATCCACATAATTCATTCAACTTTTTCTTCTTGGCCTAAATGTTCAAGTTTGTGAGGAGAGTTCGTTTGAGGAACACAGCTGAATTTTGATAAATTTCATTCAGAAAAGTCTTGATATTCTTAGATGCAACTTGTCCTCTTGAGGCAAAGAAGATTTTTTGCTTCTCTATTTTTTTTTTTTTTTTGTTCAAACTAATTTTGGGTGCCTGTGTGGCTCAGTGGGTTAAGCCTCTGCCTTCAGCGCAGGTCATTATCTCAGGGTCCTGAGATCGAGTCCCACATTGTGCTCTGCTCGGCAGGGAGACTGCTTCCTGCTCTCTCTTTCTGCCTGTCTCTCTGCCTACTTCTGATCTCTCTCTGTCAAATAAATTAAAAATTTTAAAAAATTATGGGAGCCTGGGTGGCTCAGTGGGTTAAGCCGCTGCCTTCGGCTCAGGTCATGATCTCAGGGTCCTGGGATCGAGTCCCGCATCGGGCTCTCTGCTCAGCGGGGAGCCTGCTTCCTCCTCTCTCTCTCTCTGCCTGCCTCTCTGCCTACTTGTGATCTCTCTCTGTCAAATGAATAAAATAAAATCTTTAAAAAAAAAAAAATTTTAAAAAATTAAAAAAAATACAAACTAATTTTAAAAGTGGAACGTCAATGCCTAATAAAAAACAGTAATAGCATTAATTATAATAACAATGATAATACTGTCAGGTTCTTTTTTTTTTAAGATTTTATTTATTTATTTGACAGAGAGAGACACAGAGAGATAGAGGGAACACAAGCAGGGGGCGTGGGAGAGGAAGAAGGAGGCTTCCTGCAGAGCAAGGAACCCGATGTGGGCCCTGAGCTGAAGGCAGAGGCTTAAAGACTGAGCCACCCAGGTGCCCTACTTTCAGATTCTAAGTACTTAAGCGCCTGAAAATTCTGGGTAAGGTGTTTGTTTGTTTTTATTTTATGGTCCCAATTCATTTGAATATTCCTACACTAAAATTGCTATTTGGTGGAGATAGAATTAAAAGTGTTTGCCCCCCTTGGGATGCCTAGGTGGCTCAGTCAGTTAAACCATTGCCTTTGCCTCAGGTCATGATCCCAGAGTCCTGGAATCGAGTCCTGCCTAGGGCTCCTTGCTCAGCAGTGACCCTGCTTCTCTCTCTGCCTCTGCCTGCCACTCTGCCTGCTTGTGCTCTCTCTCTCTCTCTGACAAATAAATAAATAAAATATTTAATAAAAAAAAAAAGTGTTTGCCTTAACCATTATGCCATGTTCCATTTTGACATCTAAAAAAATGATCCAAGAATTACATGGCAATAACTATTAGTAAACTATATCGTCTTTATGTGATTTTTCCATTCTTATTTGGTGATGGTGTGTGTATGAGTGTATGTGTTGGCACATATGTAGACATACATAAAGAATGGCTGAGCTAGTACGGTTCTATTTTAAATAATGATTTATAGTATAATTTCACTTTTGGCAGTAACAACTTTACACACACAGACACAGACACACACACACACGCACTCCCCTTTTACGAAAAAGCATTATTTTTTTTTAAAACAAGAAAGCTAAAAGACTCTTAAGACAATTGAAAATAAATACAAAATAATTTCTAATTAATAGAAATAACAGAGAAAATAAAATTTTTTTTGAGAAGCAACATTTTGTTTATAGACAAAATCAAGTTTTTGGTTATGTTAAAACTTGTAAGAGTTCAATAAGTTTACTGGTTTTAAAGTAATAACATGGCTCTAAAAATACAACACAAATCAATTTTAAACAAAAATTAACATAAAATTTATTGTCATATATGTAAAAAATATATCGAAGAACTTTGTGAAGAAAGGTGAAACATCTTATGTTTTATAAAAACATAATATGTTTTATAGTAAAAACATAATATGGTTTATAAAATTATCTTATAAAATTTCTATTTATAAATAAATAGAAATATAATTTTCAGTGATGAGAAGACCAAAAAAATATGCATTTTTTAGCCTATATGTTCAACAGAATTATGATTTAACAATATAGAAAGTCATCTTTTCAGATTTCAAGGCTTTTATGAAACTACTGTGATCAAAATAAAGTAAATCAATCAGAGCACAGAATGTGGAGCAGAAAACCTGACCAAGACAGTTTTAACATTCTCCTTAGTCTGACTAATCCTTTTTTTTTTTTTTAAGACTTTATTTATTTATTTGACAGAGAGAGAGATCACAAGTGGCAGAGAGAGAAGGGGAAGCAGGTTCCTCGCTGAGCAGAGACCCTGATGCCCTGTTCCATCTTAGGACCCTGACATCATGACCTGAGCCAACGGCAGAGGCTTGACCCATTGAGCCACCCAGGCACCCCTAGTCTGACTAATCTTTAGACAAAGTTCTTAACCTAGGCCCCTGAATCCCTTTTCTTGAGAGAATTTACTTTAGAAAACTTGCAATTTTAAATGTTTTCTCTGCTCCTTTGGGGTATTAATCTTCTTCCAGCCCCTGGCCAGTTTTATAATTCAGGAATGTCTCAAGGATCTGAAAGTCATTTCTCCGAAGTGTAATCACCAAGAAACATAGCGCCCTTGTCTCCTAATCTGCATGAAAGTGTATGAATCTAACTTGTGCCGCTTCAGTTAACAAACAGATGATCTAACCCATTGACACATTTGCCCTTTCCCAACTTCATCCTGCTTTTCCACTAGCTTGTCCCAGCACTGAAAAGTTCTCTTGTCTTTTGTCTCAGAGTTGAATTCAGTTTTTCTCCCCTATTACAATACTCTTGATTAATGACGTCCTTCCCTGTTAACTTGTCCAGGGCAATTTTTCTTTGACAACACATATATGCATACATAAGGGACCTTGATATATGATACAAATAGCACAACAAATAAGTGAAGAAAATGATCCAATGAATGGTCTTGGAGCAACTAATTATGGATATGAAATGAGAGTGACCACTGAATATTTTCTAATACTAATAGACAAAAATAAATCTCTACTATATTTAAGATATGAATGCACAATTAATAAATAAGAAAGACAGTACAGTTTCATTATTCATGAAATACATGCTTAGTAACCAGGAAAATTATTAAAAATATATAATCATGATAAACTGTATTATTTCATGAGATTACCTATAAAGGGTTGTTACCTTAAGATCATCATGAAGAATATAAAGAAAAATGGGTGAGATTTATATTTAACACTATTGATCATGGACAATAACTGAGTTGAAAGAAATATTCAATAGTATGTTTTCAAATATACTGGGTATTGAGATTACTGAATCATATGATAGTTCTAATTTTTAATTTTTTGAGAAGTTACTATTTTCAATAATACCTATACTTATTGATATACATAAATAAAAAATACAAAAGTGTACAGGGTTCTAATTTCTCCAAAGTCTCAATACTTGTTATTTCTTGTCTTTTTTGATAAAAGACATCACAACAGGTTTGAGATAGTATCTTGTGGATTTGATTTTCATTTCCCTGATGGTTAGTGATGTTAAGCATCTTTTCATATGTCTCTTTGCCATCTGTATGTCATCTTTGGAAAAGTATCATTCAGTCTTCTGAATGGATTTTAATGGGATTATTATTATTATTAGTTATTGTTTTCCATTGATTTGTGAGTTCCTTGTATATTTTGATTATTAACCCCATATTGAATATGCAGCTTGCAAATATTTCTCTTATTCCATAAGTTCCCTTTTCATTTTGTTTATGGTATCCTTTATTGTACAGAAGCTTTTTAGTTTAACGTAGTCCCACTTTTCCTTTTTTTTCCTTTGCCTTTGGTGTCCTAGCCAAAAATCACTGCAAAGTCTGTAGTCTAATTTTCCCAGTGTCTCCTCTAGGAGTTTTGTGATTTAAGGTCTTTCTTTTAAATACTTAATCTATTTGAATTGTATATTTATTTGAATTGTATATTTTGTATATTTAGTGCATGATAAGGACCCAATTTCATTCTTTTACATTTGAATATCCAATTTTCCCATTACCGTTTATTAAAGAAACTATCCTTCCTTCATTGGTTATTCTTGGCACCCTTGCATAGATTAGTTGGTCACATATGTTTCCATTTATTTCTGAGCTCTTTATTCTGTTGCTTTGGTCTATGTGTCTGTTTTTTGCCAGTATCACATATTGTTTTGATTACTATAGTTTTGTAATGTAGTTTAGAATCAGGAAGTAGAATGTCTTTGGTTTTGTTCTTCTTCAAGATTGCTTTGGTTATTCAGAACCTTTTGTGGTTCCATACTAATTTTAAGATTCGTTTTTCTATTTCTGTGAAAAATGCCCTTGTAATTTTATTATAGGCATAGCATTAAATTTGTAGATGGCTTTGGATAGTATGGGCATTCTCACAGTATTAATTCTTCTAGTCAATGAACTCAGAATATTTTCCATTTATTTATGTCTTTTCAGATATTTTCATGTCACATAGTATCCTTCTCTTTTAACTTTAAGAACACCCTTAAAGGATTTCTTGTAAGGCAGAGTTAGTGGTGATACACTGTCTTACATTTTGTTTTTCTGGGAACGATTTTATACCTCTTTTATTTCTGAAGAACTGCTTTGTAAGTTAATATTTTTGGTTGGCAGTTTTTTCCCTCTCAGCACTCTGAATATATCATTGTACTTCCTCCTGGAATGGAGGCTTTCTGCTGAGAAATCCACTGATAATCTTATGAGTGTTGCCTTGTGTGTAGGGTGGCTTTTTTTTTTTTCTCTTTCTATTCTCAAAATTCTCTTTTTCTTTGACTTTTAACAATTTGATTATAATATGTCTTGTTTTAATCCATTTTAGGTTGATTTTGCTTGAGATAATTTATTATAAAACATTTGTAAATGTCAACATTTTAGCAGATTAAAAGTAATAGTGAAAGATAGAGGACATGAAAGGCTTAAATTACTTATCCTTAAGTTTACCTTGGTATTTGGAGTAACCATAGTGAATACTTTCCTATTAAGGGAAATATTTATATCTTGTATAACATTAGTTTAAATATTGTTTATTTACAGAGTGAGAAATACAGGCCTACATTTATGGAATGAGTAAATCATGAAAAATAAAAAGCACAGCATAAGGAATATAATCTAAGATATAGTAATAATAATATGTGGGGACAGATGGTAGCTACACTTGTGAGCAAAGTATAATATATAAACTTGTCAAATCAGTATGTAGTACCCCTGAAACTAGTGTAAATTGTCAGCTCTATTTGAATAAAAAAACATAACAAACAAATAAATATTAGTTATTCATTAATCGGGAATGAAATCAAAGAAAAATATTTACTTTCTTTCCTCATCTGAAAATTTGTAAAATAAACTTATCTACTTTATGGGATAAGAATCACTAGAGCATAGTACCAGCTTCATCGTTGCCGCTACCATATTTAAATGAACAAAATGTCAAAGAACAAAAATTTTAAATAGAAGGTAACTGTTTTGCTGACAAAATGGTTGCTAGTTAAGTGAGTAAGCAAAATTGTGTTGTTCGTATTAGTTGATTCCAGAATGTGCTGAAGACACTGATAATATTACTTCTAAAACTGTTTTTCATAATGTAGATAATTGATGGAAAATCTGTTTGTATTGAAATCAAACCCTTATTTCAGAAAACTCAGAAATTGATTTAACAGAATTTCAAATATATGAGAAGTGGTTACTTCTATTTTTCCTGTAATAAAATTTACATCATAAAAATATTTCAAAAACATTATCCTATATGTGTCATAATCCCCTTTACAATATTATTTTTGGAGAAACATATTAACTATAATTTTATACTAGTATTAACTCAAATTTCATTTTTTGAGTTTTATAAATATAACCTGAACATTTTCTGCAAAAGAATATTTTATCAACTTTTTTTTAGCTAATATTAGATTCTTTTCCCCTTTTAGGATAGCAGTATCTTTAAGTAAATTTTACTGTTTTGTAGAGAAATATGAATTCACTCTTGCAAAACTTGACTAATAGTACCTAAAATAATTATCTTGGCCATTACAATAATCTAATGGAATGATTTATAAAAGACCAATGAAGATTTAACAAAAGATGTTATTATTCAAAGATTTATTTAAACCAAACTTTCTTATTAAATTGTGCACAATATTAAGTTAAACCTTTCAGTATTTTTGTAAGCATATCTTGTTTCATTTGAATCAGTTTTATTTACATTAAAGGTGAATGGTACTTTATAGCCTCTATTATCCAAGTTAAATTGAAAAAATAGGAAAGAAATTAGTTAAAACCTAGTTGCCATAGTAAAATGCAATCACATCAAATTAGAGGAGAATGAAAAATACATAACTCAATACAATCTCATTATTCATTTATCTGATGGTTTTTCCATTACTGAAGAAAACTGCTGTGCACCAAAATTTGTTATAAAAAGAAAACAAAATCTCAGTCAACATACTAACCAGAGACAAAAAAATAAAAAAAAAAACACTTTTGATATAATTACCTAGAGAATGCTACAACAGAAGAGGGATATTACAAAATAATACTTTGTTTGTATTTTATTATAAACAATATATTTTGTTTTCTGGATAACATATGGTAGTAAAAGGAATACTGGTGTGGGATTCTTTCCATTGGATTAAGAAAAGCCCCATCAAAAATTGCCAGTGAGGGAAGTCTATAAATAGGTAGTTTATATTTTCAATCTTATAAACATTAGTTAATTTACTGAGAAGGAAGATGTTTAAAATATTCTACTTGAGAAGCTTGAAAAATGAAAAAAAAATTTTAAAATATATTTTATGCTACTCAAATTGAAAACTTATTTATCTATGTTCCTGTGAAATATATTTTGACTCTGCTCCGTTCATTTCAGTATGATAGTACTTGTTAAGCAAAGTTAAGTGGGAAGAGGAGTCAATGAGTCACTGCATCTGGTGACCAGCCCTGAATCTGCCATGAATCAGCTAAGTGACAATTCCCTTGATACCTCACGAAGACTGAGAGCCTTTAACACTCATTTCTCTTACAGCTTTATCAATCTAAAATTACAACAGTAAAAGCACATTTAGAGCAGTGGTTTTTAAGCTGTAGAACATGGAGCCATTGAGAAAGGGAAGCTAAGTAAATAAGACCTCTGTTCCTCCGGACAGCCCTTCTTAGTCAGAAATCAGCTTCTTCTATATTCTTTTATATAATAGGGTTTCCTGATATTACTCAGCCATCAGAAAGGATGAAAATGCCACTTTTGCACCAACTTGGATGGGATTGAAGGTGATTATGCTAAGTGAAATAAGTCAGACAGAGAAAGTTAATTATCACATGGTTTCACTCATTTGTGAAACCTAAGGGATAGCATAGAGGACATTAGGAGAAGGGAAACGTGAAGAGGGAGAAATCGGAGTGGGAGACAAACCATGAGAGACTATGGACTCCAGGAAACAAATGGAGAATTTTAGAAGGGAGGGGAGTGGGAAGATGGGTCAGCCTGGTGGTGGGTGTTAAGGAGGGCACGGATTGCTTGGAGCACTGGTTGTTATGCAAACAATGAATCATGGAACACTACATAAAAAAATAATGATGTACTACTGTATGGTGACCAACATAACAATAAAAAAAAGAGATAAATAAAATCTTAAAAAAATAAAAAACAAACAAAATAATAGGGTTTTCTGTAAAAATCTACTTATGGTCAATACATACCTATTTGTGTGTGTGTGAGTGTGTGTTTAAAGATTTTGTTTATTTATTTGACAGAGAGAGATCACAAGTAGGCAGAGAGGCAGGCAGAGAGAGAGGCAAGCAGGCTCCCTGCAGAGCAGAGAGCCCAATGTGGGGCTGAAATCTAGCACCCTGGGATTATGACCTGAGCTGAAGGCAGAGGCTTTAACTCACTGAGCACCCCAATATATATCTATTTGTAATAGATACATATTTTAATACATGAATACAATGTACTTCCAATATAATATGATATTTACAAAATTATTCACCAAGCTCACCTTTAGTTATTCTTGTGGCTATCTTCTAATAAAATTCTAAGTATAACATGGACTACAAAACTAAAAAAAAAAAAAAATCTGATAATATTTTAACATTAACAGACAGATTATATGATTTATAAAATAAATGCTTTGTGAGAATATTTACAAACTAAAGTTCTAAAATAAGCACATTATAGACCCTTTCATAAATTATTAATAAATTTTAACATTTGTAATTAATCTTTGAGAAAAAGACCATAAAGGGAGAGATAGAGTTGGCAAAATATTATCCAAAATTATTATTTTATAAGTTTTTAATTACTCCACTGATAGTGGCTTAGGTATTTGCTTGGTGCATGTTACATGTTTGTAGCCTATAACTAAGGGACTTTAATACAGAAAGAGAAAAAATTGCACTTTTGGAATAAAAATGCCAAAAAATGATAAGAAGAGTAAAAGAATGAATTCAGAATTATTTTTCTTCAACAGGAGAAGCACAACAAAATACTGTCATGCAACCTGAAGACACAGAACACTGCTTATCAGGTAAGATACCAAAGTTGTTATACTGTGAACAGGTGCACATTCTACTCATCTGTGGTTTTTAAATGCTATTCTAAATAATAGACTGCCTAATCAAGCAAACGAAATCCTATAAACCTGCCACAAAGTTGAAGACTATTTTCTACAGGCAAGCATATCGTATACATTTCTTTAAGGTATAGGAAAAACATAAATTGAGGAAAAGGCAATGCAAAATCACTAACAATCAATCTACCCAGAGAAGCAGTCTGTTGCCATGGGAAGTAATTAAAGGAGACCTTGGAGAAAGTGTAGGTAGAGAGGGTGGATGAGGGAGTGTGGAGGGGAAAGGGAGTGCTAGAAGAAATCGCTTTCAACCTTGTGTGGTTCAGAGGTGGTTGAAAGGTGCTGAGCCCTAAGGCTCAAGAAGGAGAAAGAATTAATCAAACAAAAAGCTCCCCAGTGGGTTAACCTCTTACTGATTTAAAAAAAAAAAAAAAAAAAGAGCTTTTTACTGACTGAGGACAGCTTTGCTGGCAAGGGAATATGCAGAACCACACCTTTATTTATTTATTTATTTTTAAATTTCATTCACTTATTCATTCAACATGTGTTTAAAGAGCTCCTAGGCTGTCAGGCATTTCTCAAGATGAATCATAAACAGGACAAAACCCACAGACAGTTGGAAATGAATCTAGGACAAAGACTGATTTTTAAAGCTGCAGATTTTGTTAGTGGTATTGTTCCTTCTCAATCGGAGAGAAGAAACACAGAGAAACCATGTTTCCTTGTGTGAGTTTCCCAAGATGCTGACTCACTCCACATGTTATCAACAGGTTGCTGGATTTCTAAACCAGAAATGCAAACTTATATGTACATTTCCTCTTTTAATTTAAAATATGGTGGTAGAGGGGTGCCTGGGTGGCTCAGTGGGTTAAAGCCTTTGGCTCAGGTCATGATCTCAGGGTCCTGGGATCAAGCCCCCTGGGATCAAGCCCCGCATCGGGCTCTCTGCTCAGCAGGGAGCCTGCTTCCCTCTCCCTCTGCCTGCCTCTCTGCCTCCTTGTGATCTCTCTCTGTCAAATAAATAAAATAAAATAAAATAAAATAAAATAAAATAAAATAAAATAAAATAAAATAAAATAAACAAAAAACACTTTTCTCTTAACAAAGGCTAGCAGGGGAAGAGGGTTTGTGGAACCCAAGCTCATGTAATTAAAATTAGGATAAAACAAGAGAGAAACAAGGCAAACTAATTGCAGAATGACACTTTTTAAAAAAGATATTATTTATTTATTTGACACAGAGAGAGGGAACACAAGCAGGGGGAGTGGGAGAGGGAGAAGCAGACTTTCAGTCTAGCAGGGAGCACAATGTGGAGCTCCATGCCAGGACACTGAGATCATGACCTGAGCCAAAGGCAGACACTTAAGGACTGAGCCACCCAGGCACCCTGCAGAATGACATTTATATCAAGTATGCCATTCATGTTTTTATTTCTTTATGAATATTGATTATAGTGGTATTTGGAATTTGGAGAAGATTCCACAAATAGTAAAAGTTTGGTGATAAAATTGCCTAATTTTAAAAGGAGAATTAAGAACAAATGTGAAAATTAAGAAATTAGAACAGACTATAAATATATATGTCCTGATAGTGTTGAAAAGGTACAATGTATAAAAATTGTAAATTTGGGGGGCACCTGGGTGGCTTAGTGGGTTAAGCCTCTGCCTTCCCCTCCGGTCATGATCCCAGGGTCCTAGAATGGAGCCCTTCATCCGGCTCTCTGCTCAGCAGGGAGCCTGCTTCCTCCTCTCTCTCTCTGCCTGCCTCTCTGCCTGCTTGTGATCTCTGTCTGTCAAATAAATAAGTAAAATCTTAAAAAAAATATATATCTTTTAAAAAATTATAAATTTTTGCAGCATGTGGGATCTGATTTCCTTGTCAGTAGCATAGTTATTTTTATTTTGATAGATTTTATAAGTTGGAAAACATAAACCTTTATGATAATTTTACCAAAGCAGTATTTTTTTTAAATGGCCCCAATACTTCACCTCGCCCTTGCATATCTGTGTCCTTTGCAACCTTTCTGCATAGATGCCCTTTGTAAAGTGATGCCACACCTGTATCAGAGATAAGAGTCTATTTCCCCATTCTCTTGAATCTAGATAATTCTTTTGATTTAATTTGGTGGATAGAACGTGGTGAAGACAGAGTAATAGGAAGTGTGGACTTAGAGTACAGAAGGACTTTCCTTGTGAGCCCTGCTGCTATAGTGTGAACAAGTCCAGACTACCCTGGTAGAGGATGAAAGGCTGTGTTGACCGACCAATAGCAATCTGACCTACAAACATGTAAGAGAACATGATCAGGATCAGCAGAACTGACTCTCCCACAGCTGATGGCAGACACATGAAAAACACAGCCCAGATAATCCAAACACCACCAAAGGACAATTTTAAGTCACTGAGTTTCAGAATGGTTTGCTAAATAGCAGCATTAATGCAAAATAGACAAAAATAGACAAGGGATAGATGAAAGTCGTCTCTCTTTTTTTTTTTTTTTCTTTTTTAGAGAGAGAGAGAGAGCGTGGGCAAGAGGGATTGTGGGGGAGGGGCTGGGGGAGAGGGAGAGAGTATCACAAGCACACTTGGCATCCAGTGCAGAGTAGACTGGCCTTGATCTCATGACCTGAGATCATGACTTGAGCCAAAATTAAGGCTCAGTGCCCCCAAAATTATCTCTCCTTTTACATGATTTAACTTTACTTTTAAAAAAAATTTCAGTTTGTATTTCACAAATAAAACATAACTTTCAGGTATATAATACAGAATGCTTTAAAAATAATAGTAAATTAAAAAGGTGTTACAGAAATATATGTGAGGTGTGAGGCAAAGCTGCTAAGCTATAAAACAATAAACAAAAGTTATTTTGAGGACACCTGGGTGGCTCAGACAGTTAAGTGGCTGCCTTCAGCTCAGGTCATGATCCCAGGGTCCTGGATTGGAGACCTGCATCAGTGGAGAGCCAACTTCTCCCTTTCCCTTTGCTGTTTCCCTACTTACACACACTATCTCTCTGTCAAATGAATAATTAAAATTCTTAAATAAAAGCTCTTTTGATCAAATAAAGTAATAAAGTGGGGAGCCTACTTCTCCCTTTCCCTTTTCTGTTCCCTCTACTTATACACACTATCTCTCAAACAAATAAATAAATAAAATTCTTATATGAAAGCTCTTTTGATCAAATAAAGTAAGAAAATATGGAATAAAATAATGAAACATATAACTTAAGACCTGAAAAGCAAAGAAAAAAAGTAGAATGATGCCCCCACATAGATCTAAGCTTTATCCATATTTTGGAATATTATTTATGTAACCATTTTAAAGTAAAGTGTAGATTTCCTGACATTATTCTGTGAATAATTCAGCATGTTTTTTTAAATACATCTCTTACATTATCAAAATTGTAAAAATATCATTATCATAACAAAATTAACATAAGTTCCCTAATATCATTTTATATCTAGTCTACAAATACCCCTAAAACATCTTCTATAGGTGTCAGTTTGTTTGTTTGTTTTGCTTCAGAAGACTGTCAAGTTTAAACAATGGTATCTATTTTGTAGTTCTTTAGTGCTGTAATCTCAACTACCCTCAACTCCTTCCTTCTTCCCTCCATCTCCTCCTTCCTCCTGCTTCCCTTCCTTCTTTCCTCTTTCCCTTTCTTTCTTTCTCTCTTAATGTAGCTTTTGAAAACAAACAGCCATTGTCTTCTATAATAGCTTTTATTTTGAAAGAAAAAATGCATCAGTTACTATCAATAAGGACTCTCTGAAGAAGAAAAAACACCCCAGATCCTGCCTTGTGCCAAAATACTTACGGTGAATTGATTACAAATATAGATGGCCAGACTAATCAACATCTGGTAGATACAGATGCTACACTTTCTACATTAAAACCTTCCATCGTTGCTCAAGTTCTTCCCCAGGGTAAGCATATCACACATTTGGTAGGTATTTAAAATAACCCACAGATGTTCCTTGTCTTCTAGGGCTTAACTGTAAGCCTTAGACCCTGGACTGAAAACCACTCATTCCTCCTCTGTGATACTACAACAGATTTACTTTACAAAGGGACTTGTAATATTAAATGCATACGAAAGTTACTTAATTCTTGAAATTCCAGAGAATTTGTCCATTCATGTTCACATTGTGCCTGATCTCTTATATTTGGATGATACACCAGATAAAAACCTTCATGACATACCTAGCATTCTATAGGCTAAAAATTCCACTGACTTTGGAAAAATAATTGGAGCAAAGCCTATTAATGGATAGAGTCTGTAAGCCACTATCCAAACTTCCCGGGCATCCTTTAAAGCCAAAAGCAAAGGAAGAATGAATCTATATTTGGAGGCTTATATTCAAAAGTATTCTCATATTTCCTGCCTTAGTCTTTGCAATACTTCCTTCCTGCCAGTCAGAAAACCAGATAGACAATAATATGGATTTGTTCAAGACCTCAGGGCAATCAACAGAATTGTTTTCCTTCACTGCCCGAGGATACCTAACCAAAATACTACTCTGTCATCAAGTACACCTGAAGCCACTTGCTTCACTCTAGTTTATCTCTGCACTGCACTTTTCAGTGTGCCTCGAGACAGAGCAGTCAATACCTCTTTGCTTTCACCCAAGAAAGGCAACATCAGGCATGGGTGTTCATGTCCTTAGTGTTTACTGAAACCTCCCCCAACACACGGTTTACCCCATGTCATCAATCAAGACTAAATGATCTAAATTCCTCTTGTATTTCGGTTTTGATACAGTATGTAGAAGATTTCCCCCTTTGTCTGTAAAATAAAGAAGTTTGTAAAAAGGGTTTCATTTAACTTGCTTCTGGCCTTTGCAGTGAAGGGACGTAAAAGGTAAACAACTTTGCCAAAATGCACTTATGTAGCCCATGCTATCTCAGGAGAGAAAAACCCTCTCTTCTGATAGACTGAAGACTGTCTAAACTTCTCTTAGATCCTTTACAAAACAAATTAAAAGGATTTCTAGGATTAACTGAATGGTGCAGGCAGTGGGCATCATTTCCCAGATTAAGATACTTTTTAATAAATTGACTTAAACTCAAAACATGTTTTTTAGTAACAGTGAAGTCCTCACTAGTGATTCAAACCTTCTAGAGCCCAAATAGTACCCTACTGAAGAAAGAGAAGTTCTCAGATGTTCACCAGTTTTCATGTCTTCCTTCCTCTTCTTCTTTAGGCAGTACGGCCACTGTCCATGCACTCTGAAAGAGGGTTTCTGTAATAATGTGCCCCACAAGGGGCCATCCTTTCTAACTAAATGTAATAAGATCATGCCTTCTCATGGACCCACATAACCAGTCTCTACGGTATCTCTACAATTTTGAATGGGGCCCAGGGCCCCCGCTAATCTACTATTGCCATTTGCATTACAGGTCAGTTACCTCCTAGTTTGTTGATTAGAATCCATGACACAAAATCACACCGCCATGGGACAGAGGCACCCGTTTGAGTTGGGTATGCTCCCAGTCAGTTGAAAGAACACATCCATTTGAGAGGTGATTATTAAGCAAATAATGGGCCTTGGAAGATATTCAGCACATGACCCATGGCAGTAAAGTACTCTTATGATCAGAAAGCACAATCATTCCATCCAACAAGAAATCTAAATTTGCTGGATGGAAATCTAAATTTGCTCAAGAATCCCCTCAAGTGAAGTGAAAATGTTACAAACTAGAGCAAGCCAATTCAAGGCCTGCTGAGATTTGGAAAACTTGTTGCAAATATCTCAAATAGATGTCAAGGTAGGAGCCACTGTCTCCACTGGCCCAACAAGGACACAGCTATGAGGACCTCCTGGACCACACTTGGGCCTGATTTATTGATGGCTCCTCCAGGTTAACTTTATTAGGATGGAGTCAATCCATCCAACCCAAGAGACTTTTACCAAGAGTAGGCCATTCTTCTCACTTCAGTAGTGGGAAAATCCAATAAGGCTACTTCTTTTATATTTCTTTTATCTGGGAGTTTTCTATTATAAATAACCCCATAAAGCACATTCTTTATCAGAATTTTCCCAGTATTTTCTAATTTACTTACTTTCATCCAGTCATATTTCTAGTATCTAAACACAATACTTTCATTAAGTAGAATAATAAGTTTCTACATAAATATATATGTTCTCTATCCTAATTTGCCACTGAAGCTCATGAGAAAAGAAATTTCTGTCACCATTTATACACTTTTTGTGCTGGTAAAGAATGCTTAATATTTCTCTTTTTTAAAGATTTTATTTATTTATTTGCCAGAAAGAGCACAAGCAAGGAGGGTGGCAGGCAGAGGGAAAAGCAGGTTCCCCACTAAGCAAGGAGCCCAATGTGGGACTCATTCTTAGGACCCTGGTTTCATGACCTGAGCCAAAGGCAGACACTTAACTGACTGAGCCACCTAGGTTTGAAAAAATGTTTAATATTTCTGAATTCTACCCACAAAAGCTGCAGAGGAGAGCCCAATATTTAAAGAGCCAAATGTATGTATTAGCCAGCTTAAATTCTGTCATAGATAATTTCTCATAAGTTGCATGACATCTTTTTATCCAGGACTGATTTTTGTTTGTTTGTTTGTTTGTTTTTGTTCTCCATGTAATAAGCCCACCATTGCAAAGCCACTATTTAAACAAGAAAAATATATGAGATGTGGTCATGTGTGCCATTTTAACTATTTTTCACCAATGCTTGGGTTATAGTCAAGTCAGCTGACCATGCCACATGGTTGTGCTCTTTAATTTATATTGTACTACAGACCAGATGTGTTTTAGAATATCGATGCTTTTCTGTTTATAAATACATGTGATATTGGGGCACCTGGGTGGCTCAGTGGGTTAAGCCTCTGCCTTCGGCTGGGGTCATGATCCCAGGGTGCTGGGATTGAGCCCCATATCAGGCTGTCTGCTCTGTGGGGAGCCTGCTTCCTCCTCTCTCTCTGCCTGCCTCTCTGCCTACTTGTGAGCTCTGTCTGTCAAATAAATAAATAAAGTCTTTAAAAAGTAAAAAAATAAATAAATACATGTGATATTTTGTGGATTTCTGTTTGGATATCAGCTCTTTCTGTGTACTCTCCACTGGGAGAAGAGCAGAGGGAGCCTGGAGTCTCTGCCCACCTTGTGTAGCCCCAGGTCCAAGAGCAAAAGGATATCACCAAAGGATCAGCACATGGGGACCAGGGTGCAGTATCCAGAGGTTGTGGTTGCCTCTCAGAGCAACCACATGTGTCCTCAATGTGTGTGAACCATGTGGCCTGCGGTGTTTGAAACACTGTAGACAGTGTTATTATTCTCAGTTTAACTATAAGAGGACTTAAATTTAGGGTCTAAAAATGTCATCTAGAAATTAAAAAAAAAAATAACCCACAAATCTGATCATGAACTGAGACTTCTTTGTTTTCTGAAGTCAGAAGTTTTCCTAGGGAACCTAGAGTGATAATACATCTTTATTTTTCAAGCTCGGGAGATGACAATTTCCCAGTTGGACCCTACAAGCTCTCATGTCTCTTTGGCCTCAACCTCTGTGATTGTTCCTCATTCTACTTGATCCAGACTAATAATCTTTCTGTTCTTCAGACAAAACAGTTATGATCAGGCCTCAGGACATTTGTCCTGGTATTTCCTTTGCCTGGGATGCTCTTTCCTAGATACTGACATGAAATCCTCTGAACTTCCTACAGATGTTTTCTCAGATGTCACCCACGCAAAGCTTCTGAACAACCAACACTACTGATCACTTTTATCCTGCTCTATTTTGTCTACTTTCTTCATCTTAGCGTTTGTAACCTAAGATACTTTATAATCTACTTTTTATTATAAACTATAATAAGTTTTTAAAGTATTTGTTCTTTAAGAATAGGATTTTTTTTGTTTTATTTTGTTCTTATTAATCATTGGAGTGTGCAAAGTACATGAAATGATATCTGGTCATTTAATAGGCACTCTTTGAATAAATAGAATGAATTCAACATAGACAGATATTCACTTTCAATATATGCAATCATATGAAGTATTAGTTGAATTTATAAAGAAAAGTTTTGGACTCAGTTATCATGAGTCTGCACTATTGCAGTAGTCTCGGGTTAGGCTTTTCTTTATGGAAAGCCATGGAGGATGGAAAACAGACTTTGTGTGGTTTGCTTGTTAATAAGCTATGACTGGCATCCTGTAGAGACACATTGTGTGCACCACACACAGTCATTGTCATCTAATTCCACATTGTTTCTGGATTGTTCAATCTATGAGCTGTGATAAAGACTGGAACTTAAAGACTCAGGTTACACATTAAAAATACATTAGGAGGGGCTCCTGGGTGGCTCGGTTGGTTAAGCAACTGCCTTCGGTCAGGTCAGGATCCTGGAGTCCCAGGGTTGAGTCCTGTGCTGGGCACCCTCATCAGGGAGTCTTCTTCCTCTGACCCTTCCCCCTCTCCTGCACTCTCTCTCTCTCTCGTTCTTTCTCTCTCAAATAAATAAACAAAATCTTTAAATAATAAAATAAAATACATCAGGGGGATGACTTTAGTCCATAGTGAACTGAACAGATAGGTCATATATGGACCAAAATAAAGGTAAATACCAAATATATTATCCAACATAAAGAACAGAGTTTTTCTGAAGGCAGTGAAATGAAGGAAAAAAGTAGAAAAATGGCTTAAGATGAATTTAGAAGTTTAGAATTAAGGGAGAACTATTTTAAAATGTGAGACTGTCATTTTATGCCCAAGGAGAAAAAGTCATTAGAGAAATTGAAGGTAAAGATTCAAGGGAGAGATCAAATAAATGCCAAAATTTCCTTAAAAAATGTGAGAAAATGAGATACGGTCTTCAAGTCAAAGTATTTAACTTCCATCATATATTCCTTGGGGAAAAAATGAAAAAAAAAAAGAAGTTAGTGTGTGCCTTCCTCTATTCAGGCGCTATAACAGATTACCATAAAAGGGTGGCTTAACCAACAAAAGTTTATTTCTCACAGTTCTGGGGCCTGGGGAGTACAAGCTCAAGGTGCTGGCAGATTCTGTTTGTGGGGATGTTGCTTCCTGATTCAAGACAGCAGTCTTCCAACTGTGTCTGCACAAGGCAGAAGAGAGGGGAGAGCTCTCTGAGCATCTTTTTTGTAAGGGCACTAATGCTATTAACAAGGGGTCCTCCCTCAAGACCCAACAAGCTCCTGAAGGCCCCACCTTCTAATAGCATCACACTGAGCATTAGGTTTGAACATATGAATGGGTTGGAGCACAAATGCTCAGTCTGAATCAGTGTGTACGGGTATGTTTTGCAGGATATTAGCATATAGGAAGTTGGGTGTGTAGCTTCCTGGATCACTCAGTTGGAAATTCCCTGAGTATATGTTGTTGGTGGTGATGGTAGTAGTATTGGTGATGGTGGTGGTATGTGTGTGTATGGTGGTTCTAGGGGGTCTGTGAGGATTGTGAGAGCAGACATGATTGGCCTAATAAACTTGAAAAGAATGCAAAGTTTTGAAACACTTCCCTGGAAATAAAGATAGTGAACATTACTAAAAAACAAAAAACAAAAACAAAAACACCACCAAAATGTGTCTTTGTAATGTATTAGTGATACTGCTCTGATTAAAGCAGATATGAAGAAATACTTACTATCTTACTATGCTCTTGAACAAAATCCAACTTTATTAAACAGCACGTTTGGCTTACTGTAAAAATAGTGTACTAAAATGTTCTCTCGTGATGTAAAGATCTCAATGACCAGTTCAATGTGTTAATCAAAATGATATTCAAAAAACTAATACGTTCAACTTTTCTCAACAGAGGACTTATTTGCAAAACATCTTTGCTTTAAATTTCAAAATCACTCAAACAGTTAGAATATCCCTGTTTCTATGTTACAAGCACTTAAATAAAATTTCCTGGGCTTACAGAAGAGCTTGGTAATGAACTTGACTAAAAATTTATTTTTTAAAAAACCACTTTAGAAGATAAAGCAGCAAAAATAATGATTTTAAATTTTGCATATGGTTTATATAACTTTCCACAGGCTCAAATAATCTATGATAAATTACAAAGCGTTGCCTCCATTGTGAATTATATAAAACACAACAAAGAAATAATCTTGTTCACAGTAATGTTCTCATTAAATTGTAGTGGCCTAATGAACAAAGGTAGTAAAAAGGGATGCTCTTATATTCACATTACTATATATCTCCTACACTGTGTAGTTCTTGGCAAAGTAATGTTTATTTAGGAAAAATATTGAGCCAGTCACAGAGAAGATTTTGCTTCATCTTTTGAGATTTTAATATATGTTAAATGTGATTCTTCTTTATGGGAACTATCTATTTTAAGCTTGTTTTCCAGATTCTGTGGCAATACCAGTTTAAAGACATTGTCAAAGTTGTTTTAGTATTAAGCTTCATACAAAGAGTGGATCACTATACATAGACATTATTCTTACTTAAAACCAACAACATTATTAGGGCTGTTTATCCTATCTAGGTTTTTGTGTTGTTGTTGTTGTTGTTGTTTTAATTATCTTTGTACTTACATTTTCTGTTTATCTTATTCACTATAGGTTGGCCATGAATTCCAGGACAAATAGAAATAGACTGAAATTCACCATAATGAGAAGATAGAAAAACTTCAATTCTAAAAAATAATACTCAAAATAATGACATTACTCCCTAAAATCCATGTCCATGATTCAAAAGGAAAACGAGATGTATTCTTGAAGAGGCAAAATGTTATCGAACATACTGACAGCAATAATACTGGAAGTAAACCACAGGTGTTACATAAAAAGGTAAAAATAATTATTGCAGTATCCTCTTGTACTTGTATCCCCTTCAGAATGTCAACCTTGAATTGCAGTGTCCGTGAATAACATTTGCAAAGAGCTAGAGGCCAATTCTGCTTGAATGTTTTGCTATTATTGATAATTAACAGTTACTGAGAGTTTAGGATGCAATTAGGTGCTGTAATAAACATCAGCTAATCGGATAGCTATCTAGTCCAAAGCGATTATATAAGTAGATTAAGTTTAAATTAAATATGGGAAATTCTGTGGAAGAAAGCCTTCTCTGATTTATTTTCAACCCAAGAAAACCTACACAGAAATGGAAGTCATTTGTTTATTCCATAAATGTTTAATTGACTGCCCACAGTGTGCCAGTCAATGACCTAAACACTAAGGACTAAGCACTAAGGAAACATTAGTTCTTTTCGCTTACTGAGTTTACATCCTAGTAGAAGACATAATGAGTAAATTAATTACTCCCACGTGGATCAGGGAGACCAGGGATAAATGCTTGAGATGATAAACAAAAGATTGAAAGGTACACAGCCTTCTGAGGACTTACTAGGGCATTGTCGCCGATCAGTTCATGTATTATTTACTCCAAGACCTCTGAGGGAGATGTTTTTTCATTTGTTTACAGTGCCATTATTTTCATTTTATTCACTTGAGATCCAAAGTCCTATTAAGGCATCTGCTTGAGAAAACCTTATTTCCATGGCCAGGTTCTAATTCTTAGCAGGAAGAACACAAACTTCTGACTACTTCCTGTAATATTGCATTATCGTATCATGGGGCAGAACACTGAACCCAGATTCATACAACAGGTTACTGAATGGGTAAATAAAAGACTTTTGGAAAGCTTAGATTTAAAATAAACAAACAGACATGACTCCAAAGTTAGCTGTATGCCCCTTTTATTCCTTCACACTGACAAGAGGTATCCAAAAAAAAAATTTTTTTTTTTTGTTTTGTTTTGTTTTAAAAGCAGATGCCGCTTGCAGAATGGCATGTGAGGGGGCTGGCTTTTTTTTTTTTTCTTTTTTTAACATTTTATTTATTTATTGGACAGACAGAGATCACAAGTAGGCAGAGAGGCAGGCAGAGAGAGAGGGGAAGCAGGCTCCCTGCTGAGCAGAGAGCCCGATGCGGGGCTCGATCCCAGGACCCTGAGATCATGACCTGAGCTGAAGGCAGAGGCTCAACCCACTGAGCCACCCAGGCACCCCGGTATCCAAAAATTTAACGTGCATATTGAATTAACGTGATAAAGGAATAACTGGACGAATAATTATATATGTGCTGCCGAAGCAAGCACTGGACAAATAATTATAAATAATTCCCACTTATAAGCAAATTCTCAATTTTAAATATAAATTTTTAGTTTTCAACCTAATTTAAAAGGATTTTCACTTTCTCTGTATTAAGAAGTAGCCAACATCCTGTATTTGCTGAATGCTGAAGATATTTTTAGAATGACTGAACAGTAAGATTTTAAGACATGTTATTGGGACATGCCACAAAAACATGAACAAAAAAAATATTTCATTAATCAGAAGATTTCTGTCTTTTAGAATATATCTCGCTAAGAGAAAGAAATTTTAATTATCGTTATTAGTTATTACTTAAATCATATGTCTCATGGCTTACAAAGAGATCATCATTTTTGCATATCAGTTTTATGATTGAAAATGTTATAGTATTTTGGGAATGAGAAACTAAAAGATACCTCAGAATGACAATCACATTTTGAAATTAGATGGTATAGGAGAATTAAGTGGGCAGAGATAGGAGCTACAAATATAAAAGAAAGCTGGGATCTGCAAGGATTTAATCAGATCTAGAATAACTTCCTTACTGCTACTGATATATCCTCATTATTTGAAATGCGACAGAAATGAAATGTAATGCTGCTTAGCTGCAGAACTAGAGAGTGAAGCAAAAAAAAAATAATAATAATAATAACTAAAAAACCCTTGATGGTCATGTGGAAAGAATAGTAAAAAAGAGCAACATGATTTTAAATACTCATTAATACTATTAAATAAAGATGAGTTATATTTTAAAAATTCTGATAGTACTGTGCTTAAATCCAGGGTCTTTCACACAGAATCAAATGACTGGTAATCATTAGTGCCAACCAGTTATGTTAACATTGGAGATCATGCAAATTCCCAAAAGATTTTGACTAATGGAAAAGGAAATTTTATTACAGAATATTAAGAGCAGCCACAAATCTCTACTTTTTAAATTGGAATATATCTTGGTAAATTAACTATTAAAAACATAAAATGTGCTCTGGAATCCAGATTATAGCTTAATGGAATTTTTTTTAAAGGAAGTTATTTTTCTGAAAAGTAAGGATTTAACATAGATATTTGAAAAGAGCAATAGTTAGCAGCAATCAGTACAGAAATTAAACTTCAGTTCACGTATAAGGGAATTAATAATAGTTCAGTAACAAATCACATAAAGTAACAATATTATACCAATAATTATTTTAAAAAAACCTTTGTAAAGATAACACTGTTATTGGGAAGATAAAATACTAAATAAGGTCCAAAATGTAGTGGTGTGATCTAAATAAAAGGGAAAAAAGAGCTAACCTTAGACACAAACTGTGCCATGTGGATATTCTATGCAATACAAAATAATGTGGGGCACTGCATATAATATTGATATTTCTTAATACTTTGGCACAGCAGTACTCAAATTATAGTCCACAGACACATTTCACTTACTACGCTGGTTATGACTATCCATGAGTCACCATAAAAGTTGATGCCAAACATTGAGAAAATTGTGTAAGTAATTTGCCAGTCATTTTATATCTGTTGATTCTAATGATAAAATATTTCCATTACTTTTTTAAAATTCAGATAATTAATTTATGTTGTATTAAAAACAAACAAACAAACAAACAAAAAACAAAACATCAGTTCCCAGCAGAGTGGAAATTAGAAATAAAACCAGAGAATGAGAAGCACTATTTTACAATTCTTGACATTACCTATTGGATTGGTCCAATTGTGAGAGGTCAGATATACAGTGGTCTAACACATACCATAATTGTTTGGTTCTGCCCTTTAGATTTTGTGGGAGAGCTCAGTGTAGTTGTGAAGACCTCACAGCCTGTCTTTACACAGATCTGGCTGTGAAACTGAACTGAGCCACATATTAGATACTCTTGTATGTTGATGTATTGAGCATGTTCTCAAAATGGGGGTAGTAGAGGACATGTGCGAGATAAGACTCATGCCAACAGGATTTACAGAGAGAAGACAAAAATTATTAGTGACCAATTCTTCCAAAAAGTTGGGGGAAAAGTCTAGAGATAAAATGGAAGGGAAAAAAAAAAAAAAAAAGAAGAAGAAGAAAATAAAAAGGATTGGCTGAAGGAATTCTTAGTAAGAAGAGATTTCTGGGGTATGCTTCCATTACCCAGGAAGTAAAGAGGAAGATCCCATATAACAAGTCCATATGGGGAAGGGGTAAAGAAAATGCAACATTAGTACTAATCCACAATGGGATGTGGACTAATCTACTAGTCCACAATGGGATGAGAAGTTTGTACCAAAATATAAAGGAGATACATCATCATGTGGGCTGTTTAATTTACCTGACATTATATTTTCCACAACAAAATATTTCCAATGACAGAAGCAGTGTATTTATAGTTTGTTACGAGTTCCTAATTTCATGAAATTGTAGCAAACAAATTAACTGGTTACTTTAAGTAGATCTATAAAATATATTGGGTTTCAGTGCAAAAGCAAATGCCCCTACCTCCCTCAACAGCTGGATGTTGTCCCAGTGCTGCAGTAGGACCAGAGCATAGAGAAAACCTGACATGGTCCCATGGGTATCCAGGGCCACAGAACCCAGTGCCAAATTTATCCATAGGAATCTGGATATGCCTTTATGGCCGGGTAAAAAGAGAAGTAGCAATGGAAGGGCCTAAAATATCAAAGTTTTGTTTGGCTGGCTTTTTCTTGGGCCCAATGACTAGGGGAAATTAACAGGCCTTACATTTTCCTTATAGAACCTATCCAAGAGTGTTCCCCTCCAAAAATGTACCAAAGAAGGACTTTGTCAAAAATTGTAAAAGGGCTGAAATTGTACTCTTCTTACAAGTCAACAAGTTGGCCTGCACGGTCTTCATAGATGTGGACAAACAAAAGAGATTCCTGGGTCAGCAATAAAGAGATTTATTTATCACAACAAGCCATATGACAGAAAGAACTTAATGTTCACATCAGTGCCCCTTGCCTTTACCTCCCTGTGAGAGCAATGTAGAAGCAGTATCAAGTATATGGAGAACACAGCGGTGGTTTTGTGTTACGGCTGAGGAACCCCATTTAAGAAACTCCAATATTTTAAAACAGGTTGCTGGCAAACTTGCCTAAACTTTACTTGAAGGGAGACATTACTTTTATTATCCTCAATATTATACAAATCTGCCTTTTGTCCTAGCAGGAGACACTGTATCTTAGAAGCTGGACACTAAACACTCTTGAAAAGATGGTCTAGAACAGAAGGTGATGCAAGAGGTACAGAGACACTGCGGAGAATTGCTCTCCAACAGATCTGAGAAAGCTACAAGATCTTTATGTTAATGGGGCAATGACATTTCTGCACTGTGTTAAAAGAGATAAAACAGACCTAAAATTAAGAGTAAATTTCTAATACAGGTTGGTTTCATTAGCTCAATATTTTTAATGTTTCTAGTTACCCATTTCCTGCCCTGAGATCAGAGGAGACAGAGGGAGCAGAGCAATAGATGGAGTTGGAACAAGGGGCAAAGCAACCTACCAATACCTCCCCTTTCTCTCTCTCTCTCTCTCTCTCTCTCTCTCTCTCTCTCTCTCACACACACACACACATTCACACACACATACTCTCTGCTGGTCTGTAGAATGAAGTAATCAGATATCATGCTTAAGGTGAGGAGAACTTGAAAGAAGATTCAAACAAGGTCCGGAATTAAATCTTAGTATTATTTTAGACTCAATCTTTAAAAAATTGGTTATCCATGGGGGCCTGGGTGGCTCATTTGGGTAGCAGCTGCCTTTGGCTCAGGTCATGATCCCAGGGTCCTGGGATTGAGCCCCACATCAGGCTCCCTGCTCAGCGGGGAGGCTGCTTCTCCCTCTCCCTACACCTTCTGCTCCCCCTGCTTGTGCCCTCGCTCTTTCTCTCCCTCTAACATCAAATAAATAAATTAATTAATAAATCTTTAAAAAAAAACTAAAAAACTCTACAAGCCTAATGGTCTAATTAGAGTTTTAAAAAAATTGGTTATTCAAATATGATTTTAAATATATTATTTATTGAAGTCTAAGTTTTCCCACTAACAGAGTGACTATTAGCATGAAGACAACAGGGAAGTTGAGAAGATTGTATAAAAGCACATTTAAAAGCATAGGTGTGAAAAAAATCACAGGGTAAGTGTTCAGTAATTTATCTTACTATTATTATTATTATTGTCAGTCAGATGATAGTATATGGTTTTATTTACTTAAGCACATTTTAAAATGTTTTTTGCTACATAATTTAGTATTGCTTTTGATACTGGAAACAGAATAAATGATGTATTTAAAATTAACATGTGAAACATACAAAGATTTTGTTGTTAGTCGGTTATCTTGATGTTTATAACATATAATCACTTATATAATGAAGAGAATTATATAGACCCTGGGCAGAAGTTTGCACTACATATGGAGAGAAGGAGGAAATCAGTTGACCTTGCCTAAACACAAGCTGATATATATTCTAAAATGGATAACTGAAATCTCACAAACCCCAACTGAAGACTTAGGCTGTAAAACACAAGATACATTCTGCTCCTGTCCTGGACCTCAAGGTTGAACCTTCATAAAATTCCACGTTCTGAAATATAAATTTCGTCTTCATGAAATGAAATCTAGAATGCATTCATTTTAACTGAAAGAAAAATGGTTTCAGAAATAAGTCAAATATGGACATCTGAATTTGATATAAACTGGTTTGAAGCCTACAAAACCAAGAAAATTTTGGATCCACAAGAGTGTTGCAGTCCAGGAAAGAAAAATTACACTAAAAAGGATGAATACGTCCTGTACCCCTGGGAATAAAAATATGTTTATAAAAAATAAAAAATTTAAAAAAAGGATGAATACGTTAAAAAGATATTTTAAAATGATTGAAGCCAAACCAAAATTACTTTGCTGCAGGTCATAACAAAAAACTAGAAAGCTGTATTCTTTGAAATTCTTAGAAAGCAGTTCTCTTTGATTATAAGAAAAAATTGTGATTTAATAAGTGCTTAGGAAGAAAATAAGGTGTTTAGAGAGAATAAACTACTTTATTTTAGCTTAATTAATGGTAATTTCCGTGTCTTTTTAGCCTAAGACCACCAGGAATAAATCTATACTTGAAGAAAGTTGAAATCCTTTATTTTCTGCAACAAGGGAGAATACATGCATACACACATACATACATAACAATGCATATATACAATACAATAAACTTGCTTGCTCAGAGAAAGAGATGATCGCGTTGGATTTTTAAAAATCTAACTATAGGCTGATTAACCAAGGGCTAAACCTAGAGCCACTGAATAATTGAGACTAAAAAGAAAAAAAAAAGTTAATTCCATAACTGTTTTTAACAGCCAAAAATTAGAAAATCAAAAATACATGGTGATTCATTTATATAATGTAATATTAACATAGCTATGAATGGACCACAGCCTCATACATTAATGTGTATGTAAATTAGTACCAATCTAATTATGTTAGGGAATAGAATAATCAAGTTCTGCAATATGACTCTTCTTACATGCACACATGACTATTCACAAACATACACAAAATTGGAACAAGAGGTCTAGAGACCTAAACATATATATAATAACACTATATTTTTTTTAAATGCTAGGAGGAATGGAAAACAAAATTCAAGATATGGGTTACCTCTGTTTATATGCAGGGAGACTGAATAAGAAAGGATCAAAAGTACATAAAAAGAGTAGACAGAAGTAGATATTATTACATTTCTAATTTTTAGGTTTATGTTGATTTCATGGTTGCTCATAATATAACAAAAACCCACCTGTACTCATACATTCGTAAACACAAACATAGAGTTACTGACAGACTAAGTTGTCATCGTGTCCTCAAATAAAGATGATGATTAATCAAATTCTGTTTGCCTGCAGCCAGATTTTTTTCTTGTTTTCTTAAGTTTGGAAACCTCCATGAATAACAAAGCCTATTCCATTTACGGAGTTAATATTTCTTACTATAGCACCCCTGGAGCATTAATGTGTTGTCACATACACAAGTACTACTTAAACAGCATTGTCTGTGTGATAGAATGGAACATAAAATCCTTTTCTGAATGGTATATCTGTCTACTTATTCTGACAGATGTCACTAACCTCACTGATTATTCACAAATCCTTAAATTATCACTCACATAAATAAGAATAATGCAAAGGGATATTACTATTTTCATTTAAGAGGCTCACTTCCTTTAAATAAAGATGTAAAGTTTGAACAGAAAATTTTGTCATGTAGATGATGTTCACTCCTAGAGAAAAGAAGCTACAGATTACAAAACCTGAAATACCCAGCATAGATAGAGAAAGTGGAGATCACTTGTAACTATAGAATGCTGGCTTCAGTTTCCCATGCTTAACTTATTCTGAGGTTGTCAGGGTCCTGTTGCTAGGAAATTTCAGACATTTATTGCTCATGATTTTTTTGTTATCCCCCACTAAAGACCCATTTAAGTGCATTTTATTTCCCCTTGTTTTATTATTTTAATCCCCAAACACCTGCTTAAAGTTAACATCCAAAATCAGAGAAAAGCCCGTTTCAACCATCTCTTAGTTTTTTTCCTTGATTCTTAGAAAATTCATTTTTGAAGCATTGACTTCATGATAGATAGATTGGTAGGTAATAGACTGACGGTAGATAGATAGAATGTAAGATCTCAATTATTAAGAAGTCTTCAGAAGATTCTAAAACCAAATGCTATTAAAATTTTGATTTCTGAATTTGTCAATATATCACACCTTGCCTTGAATTAATTTTATAGTATTTCTATAAAATGAACTAAAATATAAAGTCCAAATATCTTTGATTAACATTAGATAAAAATAGGGCACCTGGGTAGCTCAATGGGTTAAAGACTCTGCCTTCGGCTCAGGTCATGGGTCCTGGGATCTCAGGGTCCTGGGATCAAGCCCCACATCGGGCTCTCTGCTCAGCAGGGAAACTGCTTCTTCCCTTCTCTCTCTGCCTGCCTATCTGCCTACTTGTGATCTCTGCCTGTCAAATAAATAAATAAAATCTTTAAAAAATTAGATAAAAATAAGTACAGTTTTAATATATGCACTGATAAAGGGTACATTTTCTGAAAGAAAAATAATCAAATTTTCTTTATTATGCCGTGGTAGTATTTGTGTGTGTGTGTGTGTGTGTGTGTGTGTGTGTAAAATAATGAGCTAATGTCTTAAATTATATAATGCTTTACCAAGCAGGCACATAATTTTGAACCCTAGAAGATACTTCTTAAAACTTAATTTGACTATTCCTGAGATGGTGTCTGAACTAATTATTTGTATGGCACCTGGTAAAATCTAACTAATTAGCATCCTTGACAAGCAGTAAGATAAAAACTGACAGGAAAAAGGATAAAAGCACGTTTGGGTGGCTCAGCGGTTAAATCTCTCCCTTCCACTCAGGTTGTGATCCTGGAGTTCTGGGATCCATCCCCGCACTGGCTCCCTGCTCTGCGGAGAGCCTGCTTCCTTCTCCTTCCTGCTCTTGCTCCCGCTCGCTATTTCTGTCACTATCTCTATTTCTCTCTCTCTCAAATAAATAAATACAGAAATAAAATATTTTTTAAGAAGTGAGTTTGTAAAAGTAAAAACCCATGATGTTAAATGCAATGTATGGTTTCCCACTGCCATGACTTCTATCTGTGCCCTTCTATCCATTTTCAAGTACGGAAGAGATTGGTTTGCTTATCAGTGGCTGTTCTGTATCCAAGAGCTTGTTATCTGGTTGGAACTTGGATTGTTCTAACTTGGCAACCATCCCATGTGTTGGAACTGCTCTGTGGAATCTGGTGTATTTAGTTGTTTATATTGCTACTGAGATCCAGACAAAATTCAGCCTTGAAAGTCAATAGGACAAAAAATAACAGAAAGGTGTTATCATTTACTAGCAATATGGCAGAACTCTTTTCCATATGTTAAAAGGATTAAGGCATGACAATATTCTTCATCGTTATCAATGGGAAAGAGTTCAACTACGTGACTTTCCCATAATAAAATAAATATAAAATTCTCAGGTCCATTAAAATTTTAAATTTAAAAGCATTTTTATTAATCAGGCTTAGAGATTATTTCGGTATTCATAATCTCCCTTGCATTCCCATTTCCATACTGTTAGTGATAAAGACTTTTTATACAGTGGGCCAGTCTGTATCCATGCTCTTCAGCAAAACAGATAAGCTTTTTTTCTGTCAAAACATTTAATTATAAAGTTGTTCGTGTTAGTTAAGAAGTAAATCATTTAAAGGGTAAAAAAGATTAAATGTAATCTTGAAAGGGAAATGGTTACAGATAAAAAGGAAAGAAACTTGTAGTCAAAGAGAGAAAGTAATTTGTCTTTTCAAGATAGTTAATGAGCTTCAGATACTCTTTGATGATGAGAAAGAGTATGATATACATACACAAAAAAGCTTTAATAAAGTGTAAAATTATAACAGATAATGAAGTTCTTTTTTTAGCATATGTAATTAGTAACTGTTGGATTTTCTATTTCTTAAAATCATTCATTTATTGACAATGTTACATACATGTAAAATCATTTAAAATAAGTTATACATTCTAACTCAAGATGATCAAGATCAAACTAACTTTTTTTCTTCCCCCCACCTCAATTTTCCTTTCTGAAAGATCAGGGGTGGGGGAGATATGTTTAAATGTACAGGATTTCAAAAAGGTTTGTATTAAACTGCTTGGATTGTAATAGTATAGGAATTAGCTAAGGAGATTTATTTAATCAGAAGATGAAAAGGTTTTATGGTGGTCCTCTGAAAAAAGAATTTCTGAATAAAATAAAAAGAAAATGTTAACAGACTGCTTAATTTGGAAAACAAGAATTAGTGGAATTTTATGCAACTGTTTTAAAATTATAATATCAGAAACAAAAAAAAAGATAAACCATTTGACAGTAAATATGTCAAAGTTAATTTAAACCTTCAAATAGAAAAACATGGCCTCTACTTCTATTTTGTGATTTTTTTTCTTTCCCATACTTAGCATGTATAATGAAATAACTAGCATATGTAAATGTACAATGTGTATGTAAAAGGATGTTGCCCGCAGATATATGCATAAGGATGTTATTTGCCGTACTGTTTGCATAGAAATATGTAAATGACTAAAGTGTTCAATAATAAATAAAATGTTTAAATGCGATTTCATCCTATAAAAAGCTTTATGTGCCTATCAAAAGACTTAGATAGATATTCATCTTTTAACAAGAATGATACTAATCAGCTACTAAAATAAAGTATAGAACAGCATATGTACTCTGGCATGGCTTACAATATATGTATTGGCTTAGCTGTTCATTTATTGGTGCAAATCTTCTGCTAACACTATGTACTAACTGGAAAACATGGGTTTGGGGAGACATGCTTTTGGATTTATCAGGATTTTCACTATTAGATATAGTATTATGATATTTAAAATATTTTAAAGAAAAAATATACAGACAAGAAAAAGTAAAATATGACATTAAAGAGGAGGCTAGTAATATTTTACACACTTTGCTTTTGAAAGTCAACTAAAATCTATTCTTTTTTTTTTTTTTTTTAAAGATTTTATTTATTTATTCGACAGAGAGACATCACAAGTAGGCAGAGAGGCAGGCAGAGAGAGAGAGAGGAGGAAGCAGGCTCCCTGCTGAGCAGAGAGCCCGATGCGGGACTCGATCCCAGGACCCTGAGATCATGACCTGAGCCGAAGGCAGCGGCTTAACCCACTGAGCCACCCAGGCGCCCAACTAAAATCTATTCTTAAATTGAATTACTGAGTCCCCTTTTTAAAATAATTGTATTGAAAATTATTAATTTAATAACCCCATTCTTAGATGTCCAAGAATCTAGGTATAATTTTATATGTATATTATATGTAATTGTTGAGGATAGTATTAGGGTATTGCCTTTATTAATGATCCCCAAGTAAAATAGAGTATGCTCCATAATGGGCATGGTTTTATCCAGTCTGTTGATAGTTTTAAGAGAAAAGACAGGTCTTCACAAACAGTAAAATTCTCCTCTATACTGCCTTTGGACTTAAGGCATAACATCAACTTCTCTCTGAATTGACAGCCTGCCAGCCAGCTCTGCAAATTTTGGTCTTGTGAGCCCCCACAACTGTGTGAGCAAATTCCTTAAAATAAATCTCTATGTATCTACATACTATTGGTTCTGTTTCTCTGGAGAACCCTGTCCAATATAGTAACTAACAATGCTAAATGTATGAACGCCAAAGTTGAATTGAAGTAGTTTTAAATTCAAATGCCTTTAGGGACCTAGAAGATGATTGAAATTAGAAAATCAGAGGACTATAAAACATTAAGTAGTGGTGGGTATGATGGGGAAATTGAGACTACATTCCTGCTGAAAGAAATTCAAATGAAAATATTTTAAACAATATATCCCAATCAAAAATCTTGTAGGCTGATTTAGCATGTGGAATGTCAGTGTGTGATTTAGTTCCAAGAATTAATAGAAGCGGGAAAGAATTATGGGTTGGAATGATTAGATAAAACTTCATGGGGCTAAAGAGATTTTTGAACTTTCCTTGACCAAGACTGGCTTAATGTTTCCTGCAACTTGACTAAACTTTAGACAGGATTCTTCCTGACTCTAGGCCCCTTTTCTGAGAGTCTTTGCTTCAGAAAACCTATAGTTGTAAATCCTTTCTCTGCTCCTTTGAATGTAAATCTTTTTCAAAGCTTCTTGCTAGTTTACGAAATAGGAATGTCTTTCTCAAGAAGCCTAACTTTGGCAGGCTAACTCCAAATTATAAAACTGCCTTCTGACATGAAGGTGTGAGAAAGCTCACTTTTCATTTTGGTAAAGCCAATTAGGAAACACAGATGGCCTAAAATCCCATAACTCCTGCTCTTAAAAACTCTCCAGCCTTTTTAGGCTGAGCTAAGTTTTTAGGCTTGAGAGCTGAGCTCAAACAGTTATGACCTCTCCCCCTTATTTTAGTAGCCTCGGAAAAAGTCTACCTAGACTATTATAATTTGTCCAGTGAAATTATTTAAAAGATTTTATTTATTTATTTATTTATCTATTTATTTATTTATTTATTTGACAGAAATCACAAGTAGGCAGAGAGACAGGCAGAGAGAGAGAGGAGGAAGCAGGCTCCCTGCTGAGCAGAGAGCCCGATGCGGGACTCGATCCCAGAACTCCGGGATCATGACCTGACCCGAAGGCAGAGGCTTTAACCCGCTGAGCCACCCAGGTGCCCCTGTCCAGTGAAATTTTTACTTTGATTTTGTTTTTGTATTTTAATTGCAGTTAACATAGGGATACAAATACATGTAGATACTTGAAAACTTGCTTTTGACTAAGAAAATAGCAATAACAATGACAAAAATATCAATTTCAGGAGTGTTATGTATTCCTTCTTCTGATTCTTTGCTCCTTTTTCTAAATTATCAGGAAGCCTACACAATTAGTAGAGAAATAATTCAAAATAACACAAACAAAAGACATGATTTCATTATAAAGAAGTTTTATTTCCAGAAGATTTATAAGTCACAATTTCATCCTGGCTGATTAATGAGCCCCAAGATTATTTAGCCCATTTGTACATCTCACTGAATCATTGAAACTGCAGATTTTCCCTTCTTCTTTGTCAATTACATTTAAGTCAAATGCTCATTTAGCAACTGTGATACATATATTCTTTCATAATCAGCTGAAAATCTATTCTACTCTTCAGAGATGTAAACATAGATATAATTATAGACATAGAGTATATACATACAGAGAGAGAGAGACAAAGTACTGAAGACATCACATTGAAATGAAAATCTCAAGGAAAAAAATTCCTAGCTATGTCACTAAATACCTTACCCATTTTACATTATAACAAATAATTCTTTGGAAGAAACTAAGCTTTTAATATTTTTCCCTGTCTCATTAATGAGCTAGAACAAGAATCATAACATCTATCTACTGGCCTGTTTTTGTTTGTTTGTTTTTAAAATTTCATTCAAACAGCTTTAAATAATAAATTAAACCAGAAATCTAATGATATCACCGTCACATATTCAGACATTCCTGAAATATCTGTTTTTACATTTTACAGTACCTGTGAGATACATAATAATTGACATATAAATATATACACATATATGTACATATAAATCTATATATACATATTATTTATTTTCAATTAATATAGGCTATTGTGTTATATAGGTATGACATCTAGCACTGAAACATTTTTATAACAAGATGAAAATAATTATTTTGATAACCCAATTCCTAATAAGGATTACTTTAGGAATAAAGAAAGCTCTGTAATAAAAATGGAAAGTAAAAAATCATGTATAAGTTGGAAAAGAACAGTTTCAGAATTCACAATGTTGAGTTTCCCTCAGATGAAAGGCAGTGAGAGATACAGAACCTACTGTAAGCTTCAATCTGTATCACATGAATTTCTTAAGGAAAATGGAAGAATCACCAGATAACAGAATACTTTACAAGGTCAGGGTCCATATTTCCAGTCCCTGCTAAAGCAAAAGCAGAAGTAAAGTATTTGGTGGCTCAGCATGCTCCCTACATACTTTTTTATGATTGTGGCAATAGAAAAAAATATGAAGGAAACATACTGAAAATTCACCAACAGGTATCACTGGATGCCTTTAGAGTAGAAAACAAGAACAGCAATATTAGCCACTGGCAATACTGAATGATTCATTTCCTAATTTATTGCTGTACTTAAATTCAGAAACCAAATGTGGAAGTACAGGACAGGTGAGTTGTGAATTTCCAACAGTTTAAGTGAAAACGACCTGGAATTTAAGTTGACTACAAGTGGAATATAAGTCAATGGCATGACAGGGCTGTCAGAAAGGCAATTTGACTTAGAGGGAACTAATACAACTGCAGTGTCCATATTAAAGTAGGGAACCATTCCTAGCTGTCAACCCTACTCAGATAACACTGGATATAGCAAGATCAGCTTGAAGCACCACAAGTTACAAAGAAACTCCATAAAATCTAACACAGTCAAGTGGGTTTTGCGGGTTTGTTTTAAAAATGTGGCTAAAGAAAATAAAATAAAAACATTTTCTTTAATAAAGCTAGGGATGGGGAGTACTATTGAATTGAGTATAGCTCAATATATTGAGTATAGCTGTTGAAAAAAGATTCTCAAAATTAAGAATGATTTTTTTTTATGGACTAAATGCTCTTGTTCCTTCAAAATGCGTATCTTAAAATCCCAATTCTTAATGTGATATTATTTGTAGTTTGGTTCTTTGGGAGGTAATTAAGTCATGAGATTGGGGTCCTGAATAGGATTTGTGCCATTATGAGCAGGGGAGCTTATTCTAACTCTTTGCTCTTTCGCATGGGAGGATAGAAGGAAAAGATGGCCATCTGCAAACCAGGAAGCAGGCTCTTGCCAGATACTGACTGTGCATTACTTTGGACTTCCCAATCTCCAGAACTATGAAAAATCAACATTTAGTGTTGACACTGAGTGTATGGTATTTCATGAGAGCCGTCTGAGCAGACTAAGACAATTTCATTCCTTTACTCTTCTAAAGAAGTAATACCACTTCTTGCAGTGGTATTACTGAATCAGGCTGGAAGTTAGCCAAGATATCTGGGTTACAGATAAACCCATTGAATTTTGTATGTTACATGTTACCTGGCAGTGGCTCTTAATGGAGACAAGAGAGTCTATGGCTTACCTGAAAATATTTTGACATTACAAACATTCCTAAATCATTATATTCAATGGATCTGAGTATGGAGAAGTTGAAATATGTATTTCAGGAAAAGAAAAGTTTTCTACATATTCTTATCTCTTGGATAAAAAAATCACTGCTATAAAGTTTCACAGTAGTCAGATTATGGAAAATAATACTGTTGTTTGCAAAATACCCTTTGGTCTGAGGAGATCTCTTCTGATAAATATAAGGTCTAGTACTTGACAAAGAGTCAGCATTCATTAAATGCTTATTAAATGATCACTTTATCTAAAGAAGTGAATTTTACAACACTTCATGGGGAGAAAGAGATAGTCATTTAATTCAAATTAAAACATCCTATATACTGCATGTCTTAGAGCAAATGGCTAGTACACAATTGTTTTAATCAAAGGAATGTACTATAAAATATGGATTTCTACCTCATGAAGAAGCATCTTATTTCTTACAGAAGTCATATTATTTTGAGGGACTAAATTAGCTCATGATAACTGGGTACTTTAAAAGGGCACTAATTTTTCAAACCAAGATAACTGAGATAATATTTTATATAAAGAGGGGAAAAATGTGAAAATATGAAACTCTCCATGACTGACTCTGAACTAAGTAAAATTGAATCTAGAATTCCACTAAAAAAGATTTCTGTTATACTATATCCTTTCATTGTTTGTTAGTATGATAACTTTGTTTCTACCAGCCCTACCCTTCTCATACTTTTCTTAACTGTTGTGATGGTTTCCAGCCTGATTTCCCTGTATGTTCCTCCTCACCCCTATGCCTTAAGGCACAGGGTCTCTTGGACTGGGGTTTTGCTCCTTGGGTCGTCTTAATATTTGTCAGCACTTCCCAAAGTGAATTTAAGGCATGTGAATAATGAAGGATATGTCTTGAAATCTCTGGATAAAGCAGCATAATAATATGTTTAAGGGCACAGATTAGATTTCTGCAACCCAAGCCTGAATCCTGGCTAAGATACCTGCTTTCTGGGTGAGCATAGGAAGGTTATGTATCTAATCTGCACATGTATTTCTTCCTCTGCATAAAAGATTACTATCAACAGCTTTAAAGTATTGTGGTAGATTATATTTTACATTATTTTGTAGTTGTTACTGTTGATTTTAAATGAGTTAGTAGTATGTAAAACCCTTTGATCAGTGATTAGCACACAGGAAGCCCCCTATAAATATTTGCTATTAATAATATTGTTATCTTTAATAGTGTGAAAACATACTCAATTTTGTGAGCTGCTAATGAAGCTTGTATAGTCAAACTACCATCCTTCAACTTATTTGAGGTCAACTTGCTCTACAGTTTTTCAGGCCAGACATTCCAACTTCTCACATCCACTGAAATCTACATTAATTGAATGTTTCCTCTTTATCAAGCCTTGGTTCCAGCAGCTTACGTTAATAATCACTTTCACATTCACAGCAACTGTAGAAAATGGGTGCTATCTTTGGCTCCTATATAAAAGTTAGCAAACTGAAAAAAAAAAAAGTTGATAAATCAAAACCTGTTTTTGGTAAATTACCTCAATCACACAGCGAGGGAGGGATGAACCAGGATTTGACCTTGGGCATCTAACTCTTCAGTCAGCCCTCTCAACCATCATGCCTCCCCAGTGTCTCAGAGAATACACCTCTAATCTATAAATAATCTATAATCTCTTCCATTCCCCTAACATTTACTTTTCCCTTTATTCTGAGTCTGTATCCTTCAAACATTGATAAATCTCATTCTTAGTAAATAAAAAAATAATAATTTGATAACTGGCTTTATGCCTCTCATTTCTCTAAAAATAAAAGCATTTAAAAAACAAACAAAAAAACCAAGCACTGAACTTCTTTTCTTTCCTAGGTCCATTGAAATTATCACTTTTTTAACCCAATGACTATTCTTGCTTAGGTCATCTGTGATCTAGTCAATTCTATATGCAAAGAACACTTTCTGACTTTACATGTCTTGTTTCCACTACTTTTCCCCATGTCTTTTAACTTGAATGACATCATTTGTTCCTGGATTTTCCTTATTCTTCTCTACAAATTTTTTCTATAATTACTCTTTTTCTATGTTCTTATCAGTCCTTGTCCTCTGCCTACCCTACAAGTACTTCTGTTATTAGTAATTTCATTTTGGGCCAATTTCTCATTCTGCCTAATCCCAATCTGTGTCTTTAATATTTACTAAATTTTAGGATTACATAACTTTACCTTCAACTCTTGCCTGTTCTCTGAGCTACAGATGGAGACTTCAGATTATTTTTTTCAATGTCTCTTTCTGTGTGCATCCTACAGGAATCTGTGCTCCTGTTCATGCCTATGGTGATGTTCTTACGTCTCTCAAATTAGTTATTTACCTCCATTATTTGAAATTCATACCTGCTTCCTCCAATACTACTTAATCCAAGATAGCTGGGGAAATTTTTTCAGTCTCGTACCAACTAACCGATTTTAGGAACCATGATGATTTGCATGAGAACACCTATTTCTTCAAGTGAACTCCTTGAATTCTTCTCATAGGATGTCTTCTGTTCTTGCCTGGAAAGTGCAATCATAGTTCATTTGCACATCTTCCATTTTGCCCCTTTTTGTTGAAACAGGCCCCAATATTCCAGTTAAAGTTAAATTTTGGACATTTTAAGAATTTTCCTTTTATGAATTGTTTCTAATTTACAATTTACATCATATTTTTAAAACTCAATGACAACTATGGACTCAGAAAAACAATCTGAGGGTTTGGAAGGGGTTGGGGGTGGGAGGTCGGGGTACCAGGTGGTGGGTATTATAGAGGGCACGGATTGCATGGAGCACTGGGTGTGGTGAAAAAATAACGAATACTGTTATGCTGAAAATAAATAAAAAATAATAAAAATAAAATAAAATAAAATAAAATAAATGAAAACTTAAATATATGGAAATTATAATAAAAGTATCAGGAGTAGGGATGGCAGCTTATCACTGGCAGTACTTCATCATCTACACTGAGTTTTTCTGACGTATTTAATATACTTTTTCAATTGACTTATCTCTAAAATATAATAATATAAAAATAATGAAAATTTTAAAAAATAATGAAAATTAACTAAGAGACAAGTATGATTTATCAAGAGACAAATGTTTCATGGAGATTTAGAGAAGAGCTAGTAGGGAATTTGTAATCCTAGTTTTTTTATGTGTGTGTGGTTTTTTTCGTTTTTGCTTTTTTTTTCCTTAATGGCAATTTTAATATGAGTTCCCACCGGAGTTTCAGAAAAATATTCTTGACTTAACATATGCTACTCCAAAACTCTCGTTCTTTTGAGAATAGAAAAGGCAATTCTTCAAAGAGATTCAAACAAATTCCAAAAAGTGTTGGTTCAAACAAATGCACAATCTTTATGACACTGTAAATCAGGTGCCAAGTGTTCAGGGACTAGATATCCCCTCTACTCAGAGGAGATGCTGAGACAGCTCAGGTTCATAAATTGAGACATGAAAGAATACCAAAAGATTAATTATGACATTGAATTTTTTAAAAAACACAAACTCTCAGATCAGATGATTAAAACATAACAGTATTTACAAGCCCATGGTAATTATTATAATTTCAAACAATTGTTCATAAAATTGTACTATAGTTTTTGCAAGAAAAGCTTTTCTAACACTCTGCCTGACACAAGGGAAAATAATGCCACATTAAACATTTTTTCTTTAACATAGATTTCCTATTAAAAATGTATTTTTTAAATATACCTGCTTGAGAAAAGTAATAGAAGTAGGACATCTAACACAGCTTGGTACATTATATTTCTGTAAAATTTTCTGGAGAAAACACCAATAAACAAAAAGCAGCTACACCAAGTAAGCACACAAAAGCATTTTAGAAGAAGACCATATTGATAAGCATTAGAATCTTCATCATGCTGCTTGAGTGACTGTCAAAAATTACAAGGTAGGGCTGTTAGAGGGCTTTGTGGTTTCATCATTTATAGAATATGCACATTTAAATGTGAAGAGCATTGGCATAGCATTTGGTGCCTCATACTTTTTTTTTTTTTTTAAGATTTACTTATTTATTTATTTGACAGAGACAGAACACACAAGCAGTCAGAATAGCAGGTAGAGGCAGAGGGAGAATCAGTAGAGGCAGAAGGAGAATCAGTCTCCCTGCCAAGAAGGGAGCCTTATGTGGGGCTTGAGCCCAGGATCCTGGGTGCATGACCTGAGCTGAAGGCAGATGTTTGACGACTGAGCCACCCAGGCACCCTAATTTTACATTTTAATGAGCAAGTTGATGTGAGAATATAAAGGACAAAAAATATGTTAGTTTCTTACTCAGGAACCCCAAGCAATATGAAATTGACAACAATAAATGTTAAGTTTTGTTTTATTTATATGTGTGAGGCCTCAATGGTATCATCGACTATTATATGACAGATAAAATGAAGTAACTGTATTAAGCTTTTATAGATATGGTTACATCTCAAAAATACTTTGCTCAGATGTAATAAGTTCACAGAAAAAAATACATGATGTGTATGTAGTTTGAAACATATACATATACACACAATGTTTACAAAGGCATATTTATAAAAGTATTTATGATGCATGGATCATAAAACAGTAGATGGCAAAGATGCATAAAAACATTCAGAAAGTGGTATTGAGAACAAAGGAAAGAGAGAGCAAAGGTGCTTCAACTCTACATACTATATTATCAATTTTTTTTTTTTTTTTTTTTTTGGTAGGCTCCATGCCCAGCAGAGAACCAGACACAGGGCTTGAACCCATGGCCCTGAGATCAAGACCTGAGCTGAGATAAAGAATCAGATGTTTACCCAACTGAGCCACCCAGGCACCTTTATGTTATTGCTTTTTAAAAAATTATCTGAGAGATATATTGTGTAATACTAACTAATGGTTTAATATAATCTAATCTGTGTACTTGATACAAAGTTCTATTGTTGCATTATTCTATATTTTTAAAGGTTAATATTAAAATTCATTAAATATAGCCAGTTAAAATATGCTTAAATAAGAAAAAGTGAGCAAATAAAAAAAAAATAAGAGAAATGATAGAGGAACACTAAGGTTAATAATCAAAATGCACATCGTGAAATACGAAATACTTGTTAAAGAAGACTCATGAATAAGATTTAAAACACGTTTTCCTTCAGAAAAATACGAGATTCAATTATCTATAAGATTTCACAGGGACCCCTGGGTGGCTCAGTCATTAAGCATCTGCCTTCAGCTTAGGTCATGATCCAGGAGTCCCGGATTGAGCCCCATGTTGGGCTCCCTGCTCAGTGGGGAGTCTGCTTCTCCCTCTGCCCTTCACCCAGCTGATGCTTTATCTCCCTCTCTCTAACTCTCTCTCAAATAAATAAATAAAATAAAATAAAGATTTTTACCAAAAAAAAAAAAAAAAACAGATTTTAGAAGTAGCAAAGCAATGGGTCCTGGGACAAGAAAACTTCATTTTTTCAAAATAAAATAATTATATATTTTTTTAAATTTTGAAAATGCTTATGGTAAACATGAATTACAACCAATATTTTGATAACTTTGAAAGAACACAATTTTTTACATTTTCAACAACATAGAACATTATATCTTGTGAATTCTTTCCTTGTTAATTTTCACTATGTTAATCTTTCAAAGTTGAAGAAACAAAATAATTAAGTTTCTTGGAAAAGCCCAAACTAAGTTTCATTGATCTACTATCTTGTATTTATTTTTACTATTAAAGGTAGCATAGTATTTGTGGAAACTTCATAAAGTACAGATTACTCAAAAGGAAAACAAAAAATTGTCACTAACAACCTTTTTTGAAATCTCTAAAAAATTTTGTAACCAGTGCTTTGCTCTATAGATTATAAACTATTTCTTATTCATGAATATATTTTCATGTATCATATACATGCCTTCCCACAGGAAGCTTCTATAATAATATATAAGAAATATTCCTGAGACACAAATATTTGTATATATTCCATTTTAAATTTTCAAATAATTTAGCATTCTACTATTACTGAATCCTCTCAATATTACATTGTTGTTTCAATTTTCACTATTTTAAATACTTCTATTATGCAAATATAAAATAAAAAGTTATTTGGATACACCTTTATATTAAGCTCTAGAATAATTAATATTACAGAGTATGTACACTTGAAGTAATTTGACCTATCTAGTATAGCCCTCTATAAAATTGTACTAATGCACATTTTTGGCATTTTACAATTTTGCCTCTCTTCAAACCTAACTTTCTGGCTTCATGCAATTCTCATTCTATGTTGTTAGGAGCTGCGCTTCATATGTGCGTCACATTTAAACCTTTAAGTTCCCAGGATCCACATTAACTTTTTTCAGTACTTTCAAAAAAAAATGCCTTCGAACTGATTTATAGTTGTTATTATAAATTGAATGAAAATGTACTAATTAGCTCTCCAAGATTGAAACAAATTGTCAGTTCCTTCAAAAAAGAAGTTTGCTGGATTATCTTTTGGTTTGCATTAAATACAATAATCAATTTGGGGATAGTTGATAGCATAAAAATCCAACACAAGAACATGATATATCTCTCCATTTATTTCTGTGTTCTTCATTTTTCAGTAATATTTTATAGTTGTTGGCATATTACTCTTGCAAGTGTTTTATTAAATTGATATCCAGACTTGATTTGCTTTATGAACCAACTGAGGATGGCATTTTCTAACTTCAAATTACAAATTGTTCTTGATTAATTTTAAATATAACTGCTTTTTAAGAAATACTGGCCTATATTATGTAATCTTAACTACTCTAAAGATTTTAGAAGCTTTTTTATTGTTTTTTTCTATAGAAGTCTTAGCAATTTTTATATATGCAAATATGTCATCTAAAAATTAAGAGAATTTTATCCTACCCATTTCCTGTTTTCTTTATATCTTTTTCTCTTATTATACTAGCCTTATTATATACTAGCTAAGACTGACAGCGCAATGCTGACTAGAAGCTATAAAAGCAGATAGGGCTCTTTTTTTGTTTTTCCTTCCTTTGGAGGAACTCACTCTATAATCATGAAGTATATTCTTTTATTTTTAATATATGGTTTTTATGTGATTGAGAAAATTTCCTTCTCTTCCTGGATTTCTGATAATTTCAAATACTTATGAAGCTGAATTTTGTTAAATGTTTTTTCTGCACTGTTGAGGGGATATGTTTTCTTACTTCATTTTAAATTTTATTAACATTGAAAACTATATCAATTGATTTTTAAGTGTTAACAAATTCACATTATTACCGAACCCCACTTGATCATATTTTCTTTTTTATGTTTGATGTAATTTGTTGCTAATAAGTTGCTCAGCATTTTTGAGTCTATATTCCAAAAGGATATAACTCTATAGATGTTTTTTCCTATTGTTCTAGATATGCTATCAGTGCTTTAATTTTAGTTTTTGAGTCTTCTTTTTGAGTTTAGATTTTGGTATCACTATATAATTAAGAAGACATTTTCTGATTTTCTGTATGCTGATACAGTTTGCATAGGATTGAAAAGTTGTTTGATTTTTTTTTAAATAAGACTTCATGTAGTTCACAATTAAAATTTTCTGGATCCAGTGTCTTCTTCATTTCAAGGTTTATTATTACAAGTTCATTTTAAATTAGATATGTTTTGGATGCCTGGGTGGCTCAGTCATTAAGCATCTACCATTGGCTCAAGTCATGATCCCGGGGTTCTGGGATCAACCCCACATAGGGCTCCCTGCTTAGCAAGAAGCCTGCTTCTCACTCTCCAATTCCCCCTGCTCATGTTCCTTCTCTTGCTGTCTCTCTGTCAAATAAATAAATAAAATCTTTAAATAAATAAATAAATAAGACATGTTTATCGGTCTTTTCTTTTTTATTTTTAAGCCCATTTTGGCAATATGTGACTTTCAAGGAAGTTGTTCATTTTCTATCTAAAGTTCCAAATTTATTGTCATAAAGATTTTAAATAATATATCCCTATTATTATTTAAAGTTGTCAGATCAATACTGATGCCTCTTGCTCAATCTCAATTTCAGCAAGTGTTCGAGGCTATGGCATGGTTGGAGTCGAGGAGCAACCCAGGCCCTGACTTGTGTCTCCTTCAAAGTCCGGACACCTTGACAAGGTTAAGGACGGGAAAGTTGAGTAACACTGAGAAAAGGGTCTGTGCTATGTGCCCTGCGCTCGCCTACGTGACTTCCCACACACTCACCCTACAGAAGGGAACAGTGTGGTCAGGGTCATGAATTCTTAGTTGGTCCTTACTGTTCTGTACCTACCATAACCCACTCCCTGGTTGACTGTCTTGCTAATGCCTTTGGCCGAAACTACCTGGCATCATGAGGTCTGCTTGTAGTTAATGTAAACTTGTTATAGGAACTTGGGGTCATCTGACTAGGTAGTGATGTATTACTCCTCCTATTGTGGTCTGCCTTATAAATGCTTGTAAGACGTGGAATAAAACTGGCACTGTTGGACATCATCTTCAATGCTCCTCCTGCCCCCATCTCTTTGTCTCTTAATTTCTTTTCACCATCCTCTTACCCTCACGTTCCTGGTCGATTTGTCGCGCTGGCCGTGACAAGCAAATTGTTTTATTTCTCTTTTTCAGTCTGCTAAGTCAAACGACCAAGTTCTATTTATTTTTTCAATTGATTGAGAGTTTTGCTGAGTGGAGCTCTTTATTTCCTCCTTTCCTCTCCTTAATACATGGGATGGTGATATCAGTTAAAGGCCTTGTTCTCTCTGCTAACCATTTTCATCCAACTGAGTTAGCTAAGTGTGGTTTTTCTTTGATCACATTTAATGTACAAAAGCGTGCTTTAGTCAAAGTATTTTGGAAATATTCAAAATGAAAAAAAATCTTGGATTTTTTAATACTAATTAAAGAAAATACCACAAAAAAAAAAAAGAAAAAAAGTCTTCAGGTAAGCCCATTGAAAGCATAAAAGGCTAAAATATTCAGTAATTGAGTTAGTCTTTGGCAATCTGTCAGCATCCCCCATACATATTCCACTATGTATTGTCACTTCTCTTCTCATTACCTCTTCTTCATCAGAAAATAATTTAACCACTTACATTTAACAATAAATGTCTTCTTCTTTTAAGATGCAATATAAAATGTAAAGGAACATAACCTTATCTCCATCAGTAAAGAGACCTAGAAAACAGACACAGCCTCAAAAGTAATCATTTCACATTAAAAAAAAAAAAAAAATCTGACATGGCTCACTACTACGGTTATTGAGTATGGGTTGCTACTGTGGCTCTCTAGTATACTCCAGTATGATCTGATAAAGGGTTTTGATTTTACAATAGAAAGGTATTGCTGTTCCAGAATACAGAGGATTGGCTACTATAGAACAAGTCAAAGTGAATATGAATGATGGCCTTCTGCATACTGTGAGTTATTGATATAATAACATGCATAGTAGAAGGCCTATTGTGCATAGTCAGATGGCAGATCTGCACTCCTAATTTCCATATTTTCAAAAAGGTGTCCCCATGTAGTTGGTATATAGGGTACATGGGGTAACATGATAGCTAAGAGGAAAACTATGGGACAAATTCACTTGAATATGTCCTAATTGTTATATAAACAAATCAATGATCTGCACCTACCCTGTTTGGATAAAATAGCTACAGAGATAATCACTATTAGAACTATGGTTTTATGGGGCACCTGGGTGGCAGTGGGTTAGAGCCTCTGCCTTCGGCTCAGGTCATGGTCCCGGGGTACCAGAGTCCACGTGGGCCTCTGCTCAGCAGGGAGTCTGCTTCCTCCTCTCTCTCTACCTGCCTTTTTGCCTAACTTGAGATCTCTGTCCGTCAAATAAATAAATAAAATCTTAAAAAAAAAAAAAAGAACTACGGTTTTACAAAATCACTTGACTCTCAAATTGAGTATTTAAACAAAGGGTATTATATCCTCATTAGCAAGGAATACTCTTTCAGATAAATAAAATGATTCATTACTTAGTCAATTACAATTACTCTTAAAATAGATACCAAGATCACACCAGACTGAAAATTAGAACTTAGGTTCCTTGCAGTGTTTTATTACCAGCCAAGCTAAATATTATTAAGATAATATATTATTTAAAATAATTGCCTATTTGTATGTGATAATAATGCAAGTTATATAGTGAATTAGTTTTACCATATAGCTGAGGAAATATAACAAGTACTAGAAAAGTGGTAGCATACATAGCATCAGATGAAGATACGGATATCAGAAAATTCAGTATTGATTACTTAGACAGACCTTAGTTATAAAAAATATTAGTTGCATTATTTTACAGAATCCCAAGCTTTGTGGAATGTAACCATTATGTTAAAATTAGCTGTCTCAATAAAATAAAATAGAACAAAATTAGAGTAAAATTGTATTTTGATAAACTCAGAAACACTAATTTTTTTAAAGATTTTATTTATTTATTTCACAGACAGAGATCTCAAGTAGGCAGAGAAGCAGGCAGAGAGAGAGGAGGAAGCAAGCTCCTTGCTAAGCAGAGAGCCCAATGCAGGGCTTGATCCCAGGATCCTGGGATCATGACCTGAGCCGAAAGCAGAGGCTTTAACCCACTGAGCCACCCAGGCGCCCCAGAAACACTAACATTTTAAGACTAGGTAATTATCAAGATGAAATTATCTATATGTAAGTGCTAATATTAATTGAGAAACAAAAATTGTATAGGTAATGATAATGAGTTGTTAGATCTGTAAGTGTATATTCTTAAAATTGGTTTGCTACAGAAAATTGATTGTGCCACTTTCAGTTAGAAAGTGATTTTTCTGATCTTCCTTATAAACACCAATGTAAATTCTGTGTGTAAAATCCCTCACTAGCAAAAATATATTCCGATTCCAGAGTCTAGATTTTGCCCTTGCATACATGCAAATTATTCATTTACTTGAGTTCAGCAGATTATAATTTAAAGTCCATGACAATATTGTTCTTCTACAAAAACAGAAACAATAAGTAAATACAACTTTGGAAGAAGTATAAAACCATTGGAAAAGTCTTTATTTTTTCTTTCCTCCCTCCCTTCCTTCCTTCCAGTAGTTACAATGTCCTTAAAGAAGATTGCACTTTACACCTGTGCACTTACAGATGAGTCTCAACCTAGACACCTCAGGTCAAAGATTCACACAGACCAACCACCTAATTTTCTGTCAAGTTCTGGGTCATGTTCCATTGTCTTCACGGTCTTCTAGCTCTATGATGTGAGATCAAGGGCACTGAGGAATAGGGAAACATGTCTCCTACAAATGCAATAGTCATATTCAATAGTCAGATTAAAGGAACTTCAACCATGGTGATATGAAGAGGTTGGTGAAATCCTTTCTGTGAAAGGAACTGTAAAAAAAAAATATTGACCAAACCTACTATTTTCAGGTTCTAGAAATAGACCAAAGGCAGACAGCAAATTCAGAAATATTTATTTTTGGAATAATAATAGATCCTCATGAAAGAATCTCACTAGTTTGTGGCTTTCTCACCGAAGTCCCCTCCTATTCCTCCATAAGCTGATGTAAGTTATGGTTTTGCAAGGATGTGGCTGGTACCCTAAATAATCAGCTTTGCCCCCAGAGTGAGCAAAATGGATCAGCGTCCAGGCAAAACCCCATAGCTTTGTCCTCTAATAGTGGTGAACTTTGTGAAAAACAAGTGGGCGAAACCCAAACCTTTTATAGACTGAAGTTGTGGTTTTGGTTGCAGTAAGAGCAGACAAGCCAAAAATTTAACAAGGAGACCCTGAAATGAAAGAGCCATATGTTCTCCGCGCAAACCTAGTTACTGAGAAACTGCACACATGCCCAGGAGACATCCAAGAGGACTTGGTGGAAAGTAAAGGCCTTGAAGACTTGCTAAGTGGCTGACCTTTGCATCTGCTTCCCAGCCTACTGGGGACCAACCAGCAGAGACCAGAAGTCTTATAGGCTTGAGGTGTGGGAGTACTAACTGTCCAAATTGTTGACTGAACACTTAATTACATAGATATAGGAACAAGTGCTTGGAAATTAGGTTAAACATTAAAGGGAGAATATAAACATCAAGCAGAAACATCAGTGGGCATGCGCAAACTGGGAAACAGTCCTGGAGCTCAGAGTAAAAGAGAATATGTGACCCACAGTCAGTGAACTGAAATAAACTCTGAGTGGGCCTAACTGTTGCCCTTATTACCAAAAAGTTCACAGACATCTATTAAAAAATGTTCAAAATTTTAAGAGAAACTATGCTTAAAGGATAATTTATTCTAAACATATATTTTTCAAAAGTTGTGCTTAAAACACAACTACACAACACAAAGCTACACGGACTTTATTAAACCAGTAAATGAAATTATTTTAAAATATGTACATTTAAAAGAAATAAAGTGATAATGATAAGGGGAAAAGACAGTAAAAATGTTTCAGATGAAAAGGTTATATGTTCCATGTCATTTTCCAATGGCATAATATTAGATGAGACACTGGAGGGGAATTTTATTTTTATAATACTTAAACTCTTCCTCCATGAGTTTGAAAAATGACTTCTAAATTATATGAAAAATATCTGGTATTAAAATTAGGTCACTCTATTTATGATGATCACATTCCCATTATTTTTAGTAACTAATTATATTTTATTTAAACAAATTTCTTTTTGGTTATTTTACCAAAAATTACATTCAGGGAACTTACTCGATAAGAAATATTATATAGATTAGAACAGACACATGCCATTAAATGAAAGACTAAAAAGTAGAACAACCTCTGTGGAATTAAAATTTGAATGAGTAATTCACCAGCTGTTATTATTACAGATCAAATATGTGTATTTCAGTAGAAACACTTGGGATTTCTAATTGTTCACAGTCAAATTCCATTTGATTTCCTTAATCTATTTTTCTTCTTTGATCTCCCATAATCTGCAGTACTGTAATAGTGGCTTTTATTAATGGCAATCTTTTTCAACTGAGAGGAATTAATATCTAAACATCTGAGCTTTCATATAAGAATATAAAATTGTCACAGCTCCGAGTGAAATTTCTTTCTTTGCATAGGTACAATTCTTAAAAAAAAAAAAAAAAAAAAAGTTACAGTACTTAAAAATACACTATTTATTTTTTTTCAATTTTTTTTTCAGTGTTCCAAAATTCATTGTTTATGCACCACATCCAGTGCTCCATGTAATACATGCCCTCCATAATACCCACCACCAACTCACCTAACACCCCACCGCCGTCCCCTCCAAAACCTTCAGTTTGTTTCTCAGAGTCCAAAGTGTCTCATGGTTTGTCTCCCCCTCTGATTTCCCCCAACTCACTTCTCCTCTTCATCGCCCAATGTCCACTGTGTTATTCCTTATGCTCCACAAGTAAGTACACTATTTATTTTTAAGAGATAGCATTTCATTTTTTTTTTTTAAGATTTTATTTATTTATCAGAGGGAGAGAGGGGGAGAGAGCAAGCACAGGCAGACAGAATGGCAGGCAGAGGCAGAGGGAGAAGCAGGCTCCCTGCTGAGCAAGGAGCCCGATGTGGGACTCGATCCCAGGACGCTGGGATCATGACCTGAGCCTAAGGCAGCTGCTTAACCAACTGAGCCACCCAGGCGTCCCAGCATTTCATATGTTGCCAGGATGCATCTGCTTGAAATTACTTTAACCAGTAACAATATATTTTTAGTCTCTCCTAACCATGCTATATATTGTGATTTCTTAAACTCAAGTGCATGAAAGTTTCCCAGATACTTGACTATCATCTGACTTTTTGTTTAAAAAAATAACAAAAAAGTATAAATAAGTCATCTATCTTTCAGGAGTGAGATAGACTCTGATTCTCAGGAGAGTCCATGAACCAAAATAGCATCAAAACCTAAATAACTACTGAGGGCAGTGAATATATATAATTAAAATGTATTTTTTAAGGCTTTTCATTAACTATGCCTTTGGAGTTAGTCTCTATCAATGGCCAAGTTACGATAAGGTGGGGACTTAATATTTTAAGTAGCATTAAGATTGGAATCACTGGGGGCTCCTGGCTGGCTCAGTGGATTAAGCCTCTGCCTTCAACTCAAGTCATGATCCCAGAGTTCTGGGATCAAGCCCCGCATCAGGCTCTGCACAACAAGGAGCCTGTTTCCCCCACTCTCTCTGCCAGCCTCTCTGCCTACTTGTGATCGCTCTCTCTGTCTGTCAAGTAAATAAATAAAATCTTTAAAAAAAAGAAAAAAAGACTGGAATCACTGGGTGGTATGCTAAAAGAAAAAAATCATGCCAAATATACCTCACAGCATATTATATTTACCATGCTCATGGCTTGGGTTAATTTACTTCATTGAACAGGACTCTGAATACACAAATGCAGAAATGTTTGCTTTCTGAGGCCAAAGAAATTAGAAATCATGGGGAGTGTGACCTGGGGTTGACTACAATTCTTTACTATTTATTGGTTTTCTTGAGATATCCTTGACTTCATTAGATTCACAGGTAAAATGTATATTTCACAATAATGTATACATATATATTCAACCAGAAAAAATAAAGTATGCATATACATTCAGAAATTGGCAATGAATTCAAGCCTCAGGACAAAAAAATAAATTAATTTTACATTGACTGAACATAAGTATAATGCTTTTGTTCACCAAAAATCAACAGATATTTTTTTTTCTTTAGCCATAACAATGCTACCACATAAGCTAATGTCTTAATGCCAAATGTACCTTGTATTTGACTGTCCCCATGCAACTAATATGACACAGGCAAATGTGCTATTAATGAGAAATTATGAGATTTATTTTAGAGGTTTGCACTAGGTACAGGGTAGATTTGCTCTATACAGTTTGGTCTCAGTAGGGCTTAGCTTTAGAGTGCAAGCTTCTTACAAGCTAGAAAACAACACTTTGGTGAAGATGTTGTATGAGAAGCATACAGGAGGGCATGTTCACCAACACTAATTGGCTGTATTGCAGCAGAACTCAGCTGGAGTTTCCAATAGTGTGCCTCTGTGGCAGAGTATCATATTTATAAAAGTGGATTAAGATAAAGTTCCTGGGGATTCAATAAGTTGACATGTGTAAAGCCAGAGTTAAAGACATAGTAAAAGTTACTTACCCTTTATGAGCAAAATAAAATATCTGCTTTTAAGGAGCTAGGACTTTCGTTTTGCTGTCAAGAATGTATTTTTTCCGAGTCCAATCATGAACCTTTAGTGTAATTCTTAGAAGAAAATACCTTAGAGTTGTTTTGGAGGATTAGCTGGGTTGTTTTCAATCTCTTCTGGATAGTTATTCAAAATGGAGAATCCTCTGCACAATATAGAGGAATTTCTTTCCAGGAAAGATTTTATACTCTTGAAGAGCAAACATCCAGTTTCAACAATGGAATCTTCATGCCTCAAGGATTGACTTACACCTGCAAAAATACTGTAGTAACTTCCTTTGGGATCTTAAAATATACTCTGATTTTTACTTGTTTGTTTTATTTTTAAAGATGCCCTCCTACTAGCAGCTCTAAAATATGAGTGTTATATTTTTGTTTTGTTTTGTTTTAAGATTTTTTATTTATTTATTTGAAAGAGAGAAAGATCACAAGTAGGCAGAGAGGCAGGCAGAGAGAGGGGGTTAGCAGTCTTCCTGCTGAGCAGAGAGCCCAGTGCGGGGCTCTATCCCAGAAGCCTAAGATCATGACCTGAGCCAAAGGCAGAGGCCCAACCCACTGGGCCACCCAGGTGCCCCTAAAATTTGAGTGTTAAATGAATTCTTTTTTCTTCCTAGCACTTATGATTACTTCCAGACTTTTCTTTGTATTATCATTAAATTTCAAAATGTACATGTATGTGTCTCTCTACTTCCCATTTTCTTTGAAAAATAATAAATACTCCTTTAAAAATATTCATGTGATGTCATGAATAATATAATGCTCTTGTCACCTGGGAAGTGTCAGGCAAAAAAAATTCAAACTTACAGGAATAATAGATCCTACATTTAAAATCTGTATTCTGTATATACAATTGAAATAATCAAATGCAAAATGCAGATCTCAAGATTCATAAATCATTTAAACTTTTCCAATAAAAATAATTTCTCACTTAATACTTTTGACAGGTAGGTTCTTTTAGCCAGGCATACCAAGGAATTTGAGGTAGTTTCACATATAGTAATGCATATAAACTTCATTATTTAGGAAGTCTCAAAGTATACAGATAACAAAACATACTAATATTAGGAGATTCCCTGTTATAAATGTCTGCTCTGGAGAAAAGCCTAAGGATATGGCTGGAAACCACGTGCTGAAGAGATTAGCCATGTGACACAAGTGGACCCACTCACTCAACCACCTCCTCGAAGCAAAATACAGAGATGGGATTATCCAGGAAAGATCTGAAGAGTAGCCTCTTATCCAATGATATTGACTTCTATGGCATACACAGCGACCCACAAGGTTTCTGAGAATTTTGTCATCAAAAACACTACTAGTATTTTTACTAGTAGGATGGAAAGGGACAGAAGCATGAATTAAGAAAATGATGTCAGAATTCCAAAATTCTATAGGTAGAAACAGCTGATAGAGCTACTATCAACAACAAACATGTGCTTCCTTTCAAGAAAAAGGAAAACAAAACAATACAAAATAAAACCCTGAGGGCAGAACCTTGAATCCAAAGAGCAGAGTCCTATGTGAAAAGGTAGGGCCTGGTACATCCAGGTGTCCAGAGGACAACACCACAGGCCTATGGAGTAGAACACTGAACCACAGCAAATTATTCTCAAGCCTTAAACACTATTTGGATAATGCTGCTTGATTTTAAACTTGCTTGGGGCCCATGACTCCTCTATTCCTCCCTTTTTTTTTTTTTTTTTTTCCTCTTTTGGAAAGGGAATGTCTGTAACTGTTAGCCTTTGCCTATCTATGCCACCATTGTATTTTGAAAGCAGATAACCTGTTTTCTAGCTTCACAGGTCTACCAATGAAGAGGAATTTTTCCTAGAACAGATCATATTATCAAAGATAAAACCATACACTTGTTAAAGTGTTAAGGGCAGATTTGATCAGTTGCAATTATTACAATAGAAAAAAAATAGTTCGGCACAAACTGAACTGAACTGAACTGAACTTTAATTTGTGTAGAGGTTAATGCAGAGTAAGGGAGTAAGGACTGGGGCAAGTGAGGGCTCCACAAAGTCAGTGAAGTAGAAAAGAAATAATAATAATAATAATACAAAAGGTTAGTCAGTGTAAATGTGGTTAGGCCATTTTTGTTTGCTGACTGGAAATGATCGAACTTCCCACAGAGACTATGAGACAGAGGCCTTCTCCTCAGACATAGAATAAACACTAAATTTTTTTAGAAGCCTTATTTCTTTTTTCAGACATGTTAAGAGAGGCTAGAGTTATTTTCAGTATGCAGCCTTGAGCTCTTAGAAACTGCTAATGTTTTTCAAGTTTCATAGACCTAAGGTTGAGGCCTCATTGAGAAGAGATCTCAGAGGAGCCTGCCCAGAGTCTGGTTGTGGAGAGACTTTTTGGGTATTGACCAAGATTTAGTGTTGATCCATATTTGATTCAGAGGATTTTTAAAATGAGATTTTTGGCTGTTGAGCTAATAACATTTACATGAAATATTTGCCTTAGAGTTCATGCTATAATAGGACAAGACTAATAGGGATATCAAAATGAGGTAAATAATTTTCGTATGTGGGACAAACACAAATACTTGGGTGCCAAAGAACAGACTTTGGTGGTCTTAATGGTGGTGTCAAAAGATATGTCCATATGCTAATCCCTGGAAACTGTGAATCTTATTTTATATGGTAAAAGAAAGGTATATATAGATATAGATATAGATATGTATTTTTAAAAAGATACATATTTTTAAAAAGATATGTATTTATTAAAAAGATTTTATTTAAAAATATTTTTAAAAGATTTAATTCATTTATTTGGAAAGTCTTATTTTATTTTCAAAATGATTTTTAGAAGATTTTATAGATATAGATATATATATAAATATTTGTACTTTTTAGAACACTTAAAAAGATTTGAGAGAGAATGAGCATGAGTGATGGGGTGGGGCAAAGGGAAAAATAGACCCCCCTGCTGAGCCAAATGTGGGACTCCATACCAGGACCCCGAGATCATGACCTGTTCTGAAGGTAGATGCTCAACTGACTGAGCCACCCAGGCGTCCCTAGGTATATGCATTTTAAAATGTGATTAAGTGAAAGATTTTGAGAGGAGAAGCTTATTCTGGATTACCCAAATAAGCCATGAATCCAATGACAAATCTGTGTAAGAGGAAGGCAGAGTAAGATTTGATGGAAACTCAGAGGAGAAGATATACACCCACAGAAGGGGAGGCCATGTAAAGACAGGAAGAGACTTCAGTGATCATTAAAGCTCAAGAATAACAAGGAGTGGCAAGGAATGCCAACAGCCTCCAGAAGCTGGACGAGGCCAGAAATAAATTATTTCTTCATGTCTTTGGAGGAAGTACATCCCTGACAACACCTTCATTTCAGACTTCTGGCCTCTAGAACTATGAAAGAATACATCTATGCTGTTTAAAGCCAACAATTCTGTGGTAATTTGTTAAAGAGTCACAGGGACCTAATGCAAATTCTCTTGCTAACACAGATATGACTATGCTAGTCTTCTCACTCTTCACCCTTAAAAAGTGTCTGCTAGTGATGGTCTTGTCATCTATAAATAGCTGTATTAGTTTCTAACAGCAATTACATACACATACTCATATAAATATAGACACACACCCTCCTTCCCTTTTTCTCTCTTTCACTCTCCTATATGAATGTATAACACTTCAAATTGTACTGTTAAATGGGAATGAGTTGAAGTCATGAGAAATCTAAAAATGCTTGTGGCAAATATATATATACATTTGAAGTCGAAAAGAAAAAACTTCCTTGGCTCGAATGTTTTCTAAGTTTAAGGTTTTTTGGGTTTTTTTTTTTTTTGAGATTTTATTCTTTTTCCAGAATGTAACAGATATATTATATTCCAAATGACAACTTAAAAATGAATTTTCCTTGGAATCTATGAATAGTTCATTAAGTTGTCCACAAGTCTTAATTTATGTAATATATGTAATATACAAATTATAATATATAATTAAGTTAAAATTAATCCTAAAATGAAAAAGAGTAATCTTTATCTTAATCCATAAGGGGGAAAGATATTCAAGCACACTGCGTATTAGGGAAGATCTTTTACCTTCCTTTCCAATTTTTCCATCCTTCACAATATCATCTTTTGATGTATCTTAACATCTCTCACTTATTGGCAATAACTTAATACAGCTGCATACAATTGACAGAACTACCTGTCAACTTGATCTAATTGATTTTTTAAAAATACTCCATCCAACAATAGCAAAATGCCTATTCTTCTCATACTCACATGGAATAATCACCAAGACAGACTGCTTTCTAAGCCATAAACACACTGTAATAAACTCCCTAGAATAGAAATCATACAAAGTGTGTTCTCAGACCACAATGCAATTAAACCAGAAATCAATAACAGAAAGATAGCTGGAAAAATCCCCAAATATTTGGAAAATAACAACACATTTCTAAATAACACATGAATCAAATACGTTTCTCAAGTGGAACTAAGTGAAAATGAAAATGGAATTATTAAGTTTGTGGGATGTGGTAAAAGCAATACTGAGAGGGAAACTTACAGCATTAAATGCAGGTATTGGAAATAAAGAAATGTCTGAAATCAATAATTTAAGTTGCAACTTTAGGAAACCAGAGAGAGAAGAGCAATTTAAGCTTAATTTGCACAAGAAGAAAAATTCTAGAAATCAATGGAATTGAAAACACAAAAGCATCGAGAAAATCAAGGAAACAGAAAGGGCTCTTTGAAAGGATCATTCAAATCAATAAGCTCCAGCCAGGTTGACTAAGAAAAAAAAGAATATACAAGTTATCAATATCAGAAATGAAATAGGGGTGATCCCTATCTTGTCATAACAATTAAAAATATAATAAAGGGATATTATGAACAATTCTGGGCCACAAATTTGATAACTGAGATGAAATGAACCATTTTCCTGAAACACACAAACTATCAAAATATGCATGAAGAAAAAAGAGATAATCAGAATAAACCAGTACCTATTAAATAAGTTGAATTGATAATTAATAACCTTTCAAATAATCCAGTTCCAGAACTTTTCACTAGTGAATTCTAATAAATATTTAAGGGGGAAGAAATGATACCAACTATCTATGATCTATTCCATAACTCATTCTATAAGACCACTGTTACCTAAATTCCTAAACCAGATAAAGCTATATAAGAAAAATATAAACTTGGGGCACCTGCATGGCCCAGTTGGTTAAGCCTCTGCCTTTGGCTCAGGTCATGATCTCAGGGTCCTGGCATCTAGCCCGGCATCGGGTTCCCTGCTCAGTGGGGAGCCTGCTTCCCCTCTCTCTCTGCCTGCTGCTCTGCCTACTTGTATTCTCTCTCTCTCTCTCTGTCAAATAAATAAATAAAAATCTTTAAAACAATTTTTAAAAAAGTAAATAATCTAATCATTGATGAATATAGGTGCAAAAGTCTTTAACAAACAGTAAAGACTCAAATCCGACAAGGTATTAAAAAAAAGAATTATGTGCGATGGCCAGGTGTTCAAGGTTGGTACCCTATTTGAAAATCAATCAATATAATCCACTACATCAACAGACTAAAGAAGAAAAATCATATGATCATATTAATGATGCAAAAAATCTGATAAACTTCCAAACCCATTATTTTATTTTATTTCTTAAAGATTTTATTTATTTATTTGACAGAGAGGGGGAGAGCAAGCATAAGCAGGGTAAGCAGCAGGCAGAGGGAGAGGGAGAAACAGGCTCCCTACTAAGCAGGAAGCCTGTTGGGAGCTTGGGACTCAATCCCAGAACCCTGGGATCATGACCAGAGCCAAAGGTAGACATTCAACTGACTAAGCCAAACCACTAATTGATAAAAACTCTTAACACACTAGAAATAAACTTTCTTCAAAATGACAAACATCTACAATAAATGTGTAACTAACATCATATTTAATCTTGAGAAACTATTATTCTTCCCCTAAGATTAGGAACAAGATAAGGCTTTCCTCTCTTCTAGTCCTTTCCTTTCACCCATATTCAGCCAACATACTATAAAACTGAGCTAGTGCAATAAGATTTTAAAAAACGGAAAACAAAAGCTATGTAAATAAGATAGGAAGAAACAAATCTCTTTATTCAAAGATAACATGATAGTCTATCTAGAAAATCCAAAGAATCACAAAAAAAAATTTATGAGACTTCTGTAACTAATACATGAGTAGAGTAAGGTCCCAAGATACAATGTTAATATACAAATGTCAATTATTTTCCTGTATACTATTAATAAGCAATTGGAATTTGAAAATAAAAACATAATACCATTTATAATAGCACCAAAATATGAAATACCCAGGTCTTAAAAAATATATCCAAAATCTATGTAGAGAAACATAACTACCTGATGAAAGAAATCAAATGAGATGTAAATAAATTAAAAGACATGAGGTCATGGATGGGAAGTCCCAATATTCTTCAAGTCTCTATTTTTCCCAAGTTGATCTATAGGTTCAATGAAATCCTTATGAATACCAACAAACAATTTTGTAGATTTAAAAAGAAAATGAGGGAAACCTGGTGGCTCAGTTGGTTAAGCCACTGCCTTCAGCTCAGTTCATGATCCCAGAGTCCTGGGATCAAGTCCCCAGTCGAACTCTTTTCTCAGCAGGGAGCCTGCTTCTCTTTCTGCCTCTGCCTGCCACTCTGCCTGCTTGTGCTCTCTCTCTCTCTCTCTCTAACTCTGACAAATAAATAAATAAAATCTTCAAAAAATAAATAAATTTTTAAAAAAGAAAATGATTCTGAAGTTTATACAGAAAGCAAGAAGCACAGAATAGTCAACACAATACTGAAGAAAAACAAAATTGGAGGACCGACACTGATTTCAACTTTATAATTGATAAAAATTTATCAGTGTTGGTTCACTAATTGTGACAAATATACCATAGTACTATAAGCTGTGAATAACTTGGGAAAATGTGTTTGGGATATATGAGAACTTTTTATACTATCGCCTCAGTTTTTCTATAAAGTTAAAAGTGTTTTAAAATACTAAAGTCTTTAAAAAAAAACAAATCTGGGGCACCTGGGTGGCTCAGTGGGTTAAAGCCTCTGCTTTCGGCTAGGGTCATGATCCCAGGGTCCTGGGATATAGCCCCACATCCCATCCTCAACCGGCTCTCTGCTCAGCAGGGAGCCTGCTTCCTCCTCTCTCTCTGCCTGCTTCTGCCTACTTGTGATCTCTGTCTGTCAAATGAATAAATAAAATCTTAAAAAAAAATCTATAGAGACAAAGCGAATTAGTGCTTTCTTGGGACTGTATATGAGAAAAGGGAATAACTGATAATGCCCATGAAGGATCTTTTTGAAATGCTGGAAATATTCTAAAAGTGAATTGTTAGAATGGTTACATAACTCTGTAAACTTACTATAAATCAATGCATTGTACACTTAAATGTGGTCAATTTGATTATAGGCTAATTATATCTCAATAAATCCATTAAAAAGAGAAATATATAATATGAATACTGATATGAGAGGAAATGGTTAAGAGTTATATACATAGCAGTAAATATTTTGGCTGTAGCTAAAGCTGGCAGCATAGGAAAAGAAAAGAAAAAAATTAAGTAAAATAAAAATGAGGAATATCATTATTTAGAGACAGAAAAGGAGAAGGAAAACATCAATTTATTTTACTATCAAAGCTGTCTTTTTAAATTAATATTAATTATCACTTCAAGGTTACTGAGAAGATGCATGTAATCTAACATGGCTTTATCTCTAAATACAGTTTTATTGATTTATCATAAATAATAATGGACCAGATAAATACCAAAGAAGCTTTCACTTGGCCCAAGACAAGACAGGTATCCTATTAAATGTTCTCTTTCTATGAATTGCAGATCCCTCAGGTGATCTCTTACACTTGTTTCTCTGGTTTATTTTGTGGAAGACCTTTACAGACCTACTCTAATTTGTAGGACTCCAGGCAAGCATATAGCACACCCAGGGATTTCTGAGGTCAGTTGTATGTGCCCAAAGTAGGCCCTCCAAAGCATGGGGCCAGGGTGAGCCTATCGTTATTTGAGGTAAATGTAAGTTATGACCCTTTGTTGTTCTAGATTCTTTGCTACAGAGTCAACATTGGGGTCTTTCTTTTAAACCCTTTTCAGAATTGACTCATGACCATTTGCTTAGGAGAGGATATTGGAACAAGCCGTACCTCTTCCACTAGTTTCATTAGATTTTTGTTTTTGTATAATTGTCTTTTCTTACTTTCTATCTGTCAGTTCCTAAAGTAAAAATCATTCCATTTATTATAATAGCGTCAGAAAAGAAATTCAGAAATGATCAGCATATGTCTGTGAATAAAATATGAACTTTGACTCAGACATCTTCATGTTAGTAGGGAAAACCATTTTCTTTAGACAAGAGCTCCAATGTTTGGAGTTAAGGTTGTTGTCTACTAGGAAGGACTGCTAACTAAATTTGATTTAAGGGGACACAAAATAATTAGCAGCCTTGTTTGCCTCATCAGTTCTTAACCTACAGAGGAACAAAGATATCAACATATGGAGGCCAAAATATTATTTCCTCTTTGATACAGACAAAGATGGAGGAGCAGTTCACATATATGGGAAAGTATTCTTCTAATCCTTACACCCTGAATTAAACAGATTTAACTACAGATAGAAAATGTGGGCATGGAGAAATGGAGGAAAATAGGGACTTCAGGTGGCAATGTTATTCCCAAGAAGGAGAAGAGGAAGAATCTAGTGTACATATGCCCGGTTTCTTCTCAAAACTCAACTTTTCATGTTATTTACTCTGTTTTCCCAAGGATGGGGTTAAGTGAGGGGACAAAAAGAAAATAACCATGAGCTCTCTGCACATGGAAGAGAATATGAAGAGTATATAACTAGAGTCTCTCATCTACGAAATATGGAAAGAAGTAGTTTATTAGAATAGAAAAATGGACCAGCTCGGCTGTGACTAGATAGAATGAGACAAGTGAGATCAATCATGATGCAGGAAAGAAAGAAGGATATGTCTGGGCAAAGCATGTTTTCTAAACATGGATAAGAGACATGGGAATAGATGTGAGTGGATACTAATATTAATCAGGAGAAAAGGATAACTCATTTACGGATAAGAAGAAAAATCACAGAGGGAAGAGTTGGGCCAAATATAAACTCACTTTTCTTCATCATTTTTCACATGCTCTTATTGGTTCACGTGATATTTTTGGTGGAACAATACACTCTACAGAGCCAATTTTATATCAGTCTTCACAGTTTTAACTAGGTCACTGTTGATTATCTGAGAGAGTTCACTGCAAATCACTTCGAAGCTTTCTCCTCAGGGTTTTACCAGGGTGTACACTGACAAGGAGTTTCTCCCTAATTACTATTCCATAGATTTGACTCTCTACTTCTTGCCAGCTAGTTTTCTTGCTACTAGATCTTTCTCCATCAAATATTTATTAGAGCCCACACTGTGTACAGAGCAAGGTACTATGAAGTAAAGAAGAAGATAAGGAGTTAGTCAAAGAGGTGTGTTCTCAAATCCCATCAGGTTACCAGTCTGAAGTAGTCACAGGGCACATGGTGAAGGAAAAAACAACAAAAACACTAAAAACCAGCTACATACACAATTGGACATCTTAGACAAGCCAAAGCAAGTCTTCCCCTCAAAGTTTTAATATAGTCATAATTTCCTCCTTGTCTATAGGGGTGAGTAATTTCTAGGTTCTGCAACAAAAGCAAAATTGGGGGGTGCCTGGGTGGCTCAGTGGGTTAAGCCGCTGCCTTCGGCTCAGGTCATGATCTCAGGGTCCTGGGATCGAGTCCCACATTGGGCTCTCTGCTCAGCAGGGAGCCTACTTCCTCCTCTCTCTCTCTCTGCCAGCCTCTCTGCCTACTTGTGATCTCTCTCTGTCAAATAAATAAATAAAATCTTTAAAAAAAAAAAAAGCAAAATTGGAATGATCTAAATGATCTAATTGCTATTTCAACCTGTTCTCAGTCCAAGTGACTAAGTGACTTTGTCCAGTTCATTGTTTCCAAAGAAAATAAGGACTTGGTAATGGACAAAACAATGTTCATTTAATGTGATTCCCTTTCTTTTTTCTTGAAAACAAATTCATAAACTTTCAAGTGTATTTAATCAATTTAGTATATTCTAAATTAAGATAGAAAGAAACAAGATACGGTGGGAGAATGGATTTTGAGGTTTTCTTCACACAGCCTGTTTTGCAAAATAAGTTATTATCCACAAGTCAAATTAGTTTGATTTTGACAGGTCACATTTTTTTAAAATTATTGGTTAATGAAATTTAAATTAAAAAAAATAGCCCAAATATTTGGAAAAAACAATTTAGCAAACTTAAATGTTCAATAATTGTCTGAAGCATGTACTCAAAATCACTGGGCTCAAACTTAACTTTAGTAAGGGTTAGAGTCAGAAAAAAGATACACTTGGAAGTATTTTCTCTTTGCATTACGGTGTGAGAAGAAAAAACTGCATGTATTTGAACAAGAATATCACTCAGGATTCAAATTGTTTAAACTAGCCTGTCCTGTGAATGGGAGAGTCATTTTACCCCTTTGTATCTGCCCTTTTGGAAGCTGTGTGTTTTATCAAAGGCTTATTTATTTTACGAGAGAAAAATATAGTGAGAATCAAAATACAGCAAATAGATTCCTAACCATCATTGTAAAGTGATGCAATAAAAGATTTATCAAATGCTTACCAAGTACTCAGCACAGTAAGATGAGAGTAGGGACTTTGAGAATTCTCAAAATAGGAAATTCACAAATTAAACAATATCCATTAAATATAAATTGGACAGGCTTCAGTTGCAGGCATGACTGCTTTACAACTCTGGAAAATAGAGGATCCTATAGTGAGAAAAGAAGCAGGAGGATAAAAGCCCAAAGCAAATTTTCATCCTAGGAAGAAGTGAGTAGACCATGCACTGTCCATTCTAATTTTAGAAGTGCTAAATAAAAATGTAAATATAGACTTGACAACAAGAAAACTAAGCAGTAGCCAAACTCAAGACAGAAAACTGCTGGGTTTGGGCGTGAGAACTTTCCAGTATGAAAGAGGAACCTTTACATGTATATGTGATAGATTGAGCACTATTAAAACTTATTGTTGTATAGGAAAGGGAAACTTTATTTTTAACCTCTCAGGGTGTTTGGCTGGGCCCAAGAATTTAAATTGACATAAGACAAATTAACAAGAGCAAAGCACAAAAATTACTTTAATACAGGTTTTACATGACACTGAAGACTTCATAAAGAATAAAGACCCACATAAGTGGCAAAAGCTAAATATTTTAAAATTTAGTTGAACAAAGAAAAAGTAGAAAAAATAATTATGTGGGAGGCTAAAGGAAGGTAAGAATTATTTCAACAAGGTCTGTTTGTACAGAATTCTTTTGGTTTTGGTTTCCTGTTCTTGATGACAAGAATATTTCTTTCCTCCTGGTGTTGGGAGAACATTTTCCATATGGGGGTTTTATTTCCTGCTTTCAAGAAGAAAAAGGGAAGGGTGGCAACACCTTTCATACACCTGCTTTTTTTTTTTTTTTTAAAGTCAAAAGCATGTTTATGTTGAAAGGAATATTTTGGGATGGCATATTCCTGTTTACTTCAATCATGAATGTATGTTATGGAATTATGAAGATTGTTCAAAGTTATTTTAAAGACTGTATTTTGAAACTAGCATCTATTGTTATTCGAGGGTCTCTTTCAACTTTTCCCCTTTTTTGTTCTATTTTTTTAGTGCGCCTGATTATTTTCTACTGAAAACCAGATATATAAAGTATAGAAGTATTGACTACTTGCAGCAGTCCGGGTCCCTCCAAAAGCACAGGCAAGGCAAGAATTGAGGGCAAGCCATTTATTTGAGAAGCCCAGAAAATGCCAGGAGAGGAGTGAGGAAGTCAGGGAGCAGCAGGGGAAAAAAGCAGTCAATAAAATCTGTTATCAAACTCATCACCACTATGGGAAAATGAAGCCCACTCCCTCTGAGGAGGTCTCAGAGTTGAGAGCATGCCCTTCAGAGACACCTCACACAAGGGCCAAGGGAGTTAAAGCGCCCACCATTAGTAAGGTCTGCTTATGATGCGTGGAAAGTGAGTAACTCCCCACCGTTGCTGGCCAGCCATGTTAAGCTACACCACCGGGCTCCAGAAGCCACAGAAAGTCCTCAGCGAGGAGGTGGAGGTTCTGGGATTTGGAAATGGGACAGGTGAATAGTACAGCAAAGGTCCAGGGAGATCGTGAGGAAACGACAACAGCTCTATAGTGATTCAGCTCTTTCTTGAGAAGATGTACATCATCTTGTGTGAGGATCTGGGGGAGAGTAAGTTCCTTCTGTCCAGGGACTAGGCTGGTTTTAGTCCTCGGAGCCTCAGTCTATCTTGAAAAGCCATGGTCAGAGCTATCGTTGAGCTCCAGGGGTCACTGTTTCCCAAGATCTTCCTTACTCCTGCACTCCAACTTCAGGCTTCTTCGTATCATGACACTACTGAGAGCTCAGCTATGCTTTCTTTCAGCCACTTTCAACTTGGCACTTTACCCTCCTGGCTTATCCAAAATAATGTGCAAATGTCTTGAGGGGCAAACCGATGCTGAGTTTCAGTCTCACTTCTCCACATTTCCAACCCACCTTTTTTTTTTTTTTTTTTAACTTTTTTGGTCTTCTCAGTCCTGTGAGGAAGCCTAAATCTGTCAGCTTTTCTGACTCTTAGCAGCATCCCACTGCCTGAGTTCTCAGCAAATGCTTTGAGAAGAAAAGCAGAACAGATGATAGGAGTCAAGATGGCCTCACCTTTGTTAATATCCTCCTTTCTCTGGGACCTACTCAATGTTGGCTCAGTATCATACAGATTTTTTTTCTCCCATTTTTTTTTTTCAGACCTTAAACCCTTACAAGTGACCGACTCCATTATATATGGGACAGAAGTCAAAAATAGCAGATGATAAATTAAAGAAGAATTTTAAACTTTGGAAAAAAAATAAATAACAGATAGATTACATACTGGGATGGAAAAAAATAGGAAGAGAGTCCCTGTTTTTCATAAGGCCTTAATGATATTCTAAAGTTTCAATATGTAAACTCAAATCTGTGTAAGTTTATTTCTGACAAAGACTAACATCTTCCTCTATACAAAGTTTGAAATGAACTTCATGTCAATATAGGGCTCAAAAGCACGATAATATTATTTTGAAATAATATGCACACAGATCTAGTCCTCTCTCTAAGGAGTATTTCTCAGAGCATGTTTGGGAACACATTGCCTTTTTCCAAGGCTGAGAAATCAATAGAAAAAGCAGCAGTTGCTTTTGGGATGCTTTGCTGACATATTAGCTTACATGCTTTCTCTGTCAAGAGACTGCAATCAATATTATACAGTTTTCATGACAAGTAGATAATAATACATCATTAACAATTTTTGAAGGTAAATAGATAATTTCAATTTTCACATTGAAAGTTGCAGTGTATAACAAACTGACAGGAGGAGCTAATTGTGATAAAATTTAGAGCTGTATCTATTTTCCTGCTTGTGACATTGAATTGTTAAGCTTGCTTCAGTACCTGTTTGTTTAATTTCCATTATCATGATTCCCAAGGGGACATTGCTATTTTGCAGGCCTCATACACACAATAACTAAAATCAGCCTTCGTGAAAAGGTTAAGGGTAGGGCAATTGGATTTCTGCAATACTGATTCAAGGACATATGATGGGGCAATGTCTGTACAATTCAGTCTAAAAAGAATCAATACTGAATGTCCAGGTATTATACTACTCTGAATTGATAGAATTCTAAATATATCAGAGCTTAATTTTATAATATATTTCTCATAAGAATGAGCTTGATTAAAAAGTCAAATTAGTAAGACAAAATCTCCAAGTTTATTTTCTCTGTCTAACCCATCATTGGGCAGGAAGTCATCAGTGCTCATTCCCATTTTTGTAGGAAAACAAGGCAATGAAAGAATGGAAATTTTCTTGAATTGGTAGATAGGATTAGAGGAGACATCTGTGGTTCTATTACTTGTGTACAGCCATCCTATTGATGAGTTCTATGACCTTTAGCTAGTCACTTAGCACTTCTCTAGGCTTAATTTCCTCCCTGTGTATAAAAAAGGAACAACACTTGTAGATACTGTTAAACCCGTGGATGAAAACTGCTCATAAGGGCGAAAAAGTATAATTAAGACTTGGCATTGTTCCTTTAAAAATTAAAATCACATTAAAAATTAAGAAAATCTTAAACAACCTCATCAGTGCAGGACTGGAAAGCAATTAAGTATATTGTTTTGCCCCTAAAATCATCCCCAGAAGGTTAGTTGTGCCCCTTATTGCCAATGATATTTACTGATGTAATTGATAGTGGATGCTTGCTGATCAGTCTCTTTCCGTATTTATTCTCCATTTTAAATAATCATTCCTAAAATGGGCATAGATTATTTTAGTTAAGCAAGAATTTTAAACATGGTAGTTTATTCAAAATCCAAGAGGTTTACAAAACAAAATAGCAGTATGTATACAAAAACAGAAGCTCTATTCCTAATAACTTAGAAGCATGCCATTTGCTGCATTTACCAATTATGCTAAATTTATTAAGCTAAATATCTGTGGCTTTTCTTTCTTTCATTTTTAATTTGAGGAGTAAAATATTTACAAATTTTCTTTCATAAAGAATTCTTTATTCAATCAGCAGTAACTTTTGAGGTTTATTTCCTATATTTCTATTTCTTATACTTTCTGGGTTATTATAAAATTATTGATATTTTTCTCTAAAAATCTAGACCTTAGATCCGCATTAAATTTAAATGGCTCAAAATAAAAATTCACATTTTCGAACCAGATTCATGTTAAATAAAGTGAAATAAAGAATTTTATCTCATGTCTCTTACTCCTAACTCTTTTCTTCAATTTGCATAACCCAAAGAACTTGATGTACGACTGGGAAAAACATCAAAGATGTGCCTGATTTGAATTCAATTCATTAAATATCTATTGAGCATTTACTCTTTTTTACTTAATTTTTAAATGCATCCTTATATTGTGTTTCACTTAAAAAAGAAAGAAAAAACACTGGAAACTTACAAAATGATTTTTAACATGTAAAATATTTATATTTTGCTTAATTGATGATCTCTTTTACACTTAAGGAAACAGATTTTGGACATAGAGTTATGATGCAAGTATTTACCTCAGGGTTTCTCTGATGAATATGTGAAAAGAATAGCAAAATCAACTACTTTACTTTCTGATTTTGACTCTCATGCATAACTTTTCAAAGTGAGTTTCTGTGCTTTTCTATAAAATATATTTTACATTCAAGAGTATTAAGAGTTGATATTTTCTGGGATTTCCTTTTGAGACAGTGATGACTACTTCTTTATGCCAATCTACATGTGCAGTAGGATATGAAATTAACTGAATTAAATATCTAAATTGTGAAGAGAATAATTTATAAGGTTATTAGTTGCTTTACTATTATTCATTCCCCAACACCCATAAGTCCAACAAACTGGATGAAGAGAATATTTTTTTTAAATCTCTTTGAATTGATTTTGTAGGATAAAAAGTTACATAAAATCATTCAAATATTGCAGTGGTGGTGTTTTTTAAACTCTAAGAAAATAAAACACAACAGATGTTTTGTTCTTAATAAACAGAGTTTTGGGTGTCCAGCTTTCTTAATAAATGGTAACCTAATCTATGTTGGCAACCTTCTCTAGAATTCCTCAGAAAGATTTTATCTATTTTGAGATATGTAACTTAAATCTAGGGAGTGCTTAGCCTTTGCTTATTTAGTTAGTTATAGTTATGACATTTGGTATTTTCTAATAGAAAATGCCCTCATCATGAACTATTTTTTTTGTTTCTTTTTTCTTTTTTTTTTTAATTTTATTTTAAATCATCTCTATACCCGATGTGGGGTTATAACTCACAATCCTAAGATGAAGAGACACACACTTCACCAGCTGAGCTAACCAGGGGCCCCTTTTTAATTTCAGATTTTTATCAAAACACACAGCTTACACATAGTGATATTTTTGTTCTTTCTCTCTTTCTCTCTCTCTCTTTTTTTTTTTTTTTTTGCATTACATACTATTCATATTTTCTTTCATAGAGAGACTTAGGCACAGATTTTCACTTGTAGTTGTTATGCCCCAATAATGGGTCCGTGATTAAAGGAGCGAGAGTGATACAAAGCGAAGGTCAAGCAAAGCTTTACTTCTCGCTAAGCATCAAGAATCTAACCGAACGTTTGGCGCCACACCTCTTACAAGAGAGGGCGACTCTTCTCTGTTTCACAGACTAGCTTTTAAGGGCAAAGGCCTTGCGGTTGGGCCTGGCCACACACAGGTGGCCAATGAGATTGTAACACACACAGGAAACTCCACAGTGATGCTAGGTGAACAATTGAGTTACAATTTACTGTAGTAGACATTTGAACCAGCCTATTGAACCTTGATTGGGATTGGGGCCCAAAAGGCTCCCAAAGGGTGGGGCCCATACTCCTTGCTATCCAGGGAGACAGTATGCATCCGCTCCACTGATCAGATGTCTCCACCTGGCCTGACCCACCTTTGTATCTGGGCTTTGTAACCTGAAGCTGGTTTCTGGGACTTGTCTCCAAGTAAATGCCCTGGGGGAAGGGGAGAGGGACAGTTTCTAAATAGGTCCTTATAGTAGTTACATTGTTTTTCACATTAAAACTTCAATCTTCTATACAAAATCCTTCTGCTTCCCCATCTAAACTAATAGCACTTAATTTTTTTCTGTTTTAAGGCCTTCTTTTTATTTTATTTTATTTTTTATTTTTGTTTTAAAGATTTTATTTTATTTATTTGACAGAGAGAGATCACAGTTAGGTAGAGAGGCTGGCAGAGAGAGAGAGAGGGAAGCAGGCTCCCTGCCAAGCAGAGAGCCCGATGTGGGACTCGATCCCAGGACCCCGAGACCACGACCTGAGCCGAAGGCAGCGGCTTAACCCACTGAGCCACCCAGGCGCCCCTTTTTAAAAGGAAACTATTGGCTTCTTTCCTACTTCTTCATACTCTTCTTCACTTTTCTGTTATTAGAACTTCACAGCTATGTTTTCTTGTGTAAAATAATAGACTACCCCAAAACAGAGGAAACCATAGTTCTTACTATAATAGAACATTATAAATTCTGCCTCAGCTGAAATGAGATATCTTGCCCAAAACAGAGTTTTATTTTTTATTTTTTTAAGGATTTTATTTATTGGGGCATCTGGGTGGCTCAGTCTGTTAAACATCTGCCTTCAGCTCAGGTCATGATCCCAGGGTCCTGGGATCGAGCCCCATGTTGGTCTCCCTGCTCAACAGAGAGCCTGTTTCTCTCTCTCCCTCTGCCTGCCTCTCTGTCAACTTGTGCCCTCTATCTCTCTATCAAATAAATTAATAAAAATCTTTTTAAAAACCCAGTATCATAAAAAAGAAAAAAATTTTATTTATTTATTTGAAAGAAAAAGTGCAGACACATGGGGTGGGGGAAGAGGAAGAGAAAGGAATCTCAAGCAGACCCACTGAGCCCAGAGCTTGCTCTGGGACTGGATCCCCACCACCTTGAGATCATGACCTGAGCTGAAACCAGAGCTGGGTGTTCAACTGACTGAGCCACACTGGTGACCCCCAAAACTGTTTTAAAGCTCTATTTCCTTCATGTTTTGAACTGTCAATCAATATTTTTGGATAAGTAGCTGGTAATGAATAAATATGTGAGAAGTTTTGTTAAACAAAATTAAACAGACTTCTATTTCTAAGACATTTGAATATGTGACTCTTTACTATACATTTTTAAGTTACTATTGCCATTCATCTTCTTTTAGAGAGAATATGCAAGGGTTTGGGTTTTGTATTGTTTTGTTTTGTTTTAATCAAGTATAAAAATTTAGCACAGCAATGCAGACATACATAGTCAAGGAGAGAGTTTTCTCTAAAACACTCTTCAAAATAAACTCACCTACGTTAAAGAAATGCTAAGCACCAATTGAGACACCAACAGCAATCCTCTCAAGCAGAAAAGAATTAAAAATTGAAGGAATAAGAATAATTGAAAAAGTCACTGATTTGGAACTGAGTGTTGTCAAAAGTAAAGAGCTAGTTTGTAGCACTAACATATTCAAGGAGATGATGTTCAATTGTTTTCAGTGACAATCAGCAGGAGGGAATCAAGCACCTCAGCAATTACTGAATTTCTGCCAGAATCTGTTGTAACATTGCCTGAGGGGAGGCAAGATGAGGAAGATTCTAGCTAAGAAGGCATATCAAGAGAGGAAGGAAATGAGAGCATTGCAGCTTAATTTATGAAGCTACCTGATGATTAAAGGTGTCATGTGGGAAGAAGGGAGGATTGATGTAATATTTAATAATAGGTAATTAAAAAAAGAATGCCCTTTTTTTTTAGGAAAAAAATACCATGAAATATCATTTAAAATTTTCAAGGTCAAAGAGTATATTACATTTAATATTTTTTGGTTTTGAAATACTTTAGCAAACAATAAACATTTTACCCAGTATGTTAAGAATTTACATACAAATGATGGAAAAATTAACAAAAAAAATTAAAACTCTCTCATTTTAATGAATGTACTATGTCACTGGATGTGGAACATGAAAATTCAGTAGGGGAAAAAAAAACAACTGAATTTTGTGCAAACTTTAATAATAAGAAACTGAGTAAAGTAAATAAGTATCAATTACAGTAAACCTTGCCAGGCTTAGAACTAAATTAGAGAAATATTACAGATTTTCAATTTGAGGGCATAAAACTAAAATATTCAAGGAAAATGTTACTGATCTGCAAAATTTAGCTATATAGAATACATTTAATTTTAAAATCATTTTGATGACTCCGAGTAAGTTCTAAATATAAAGTGCCCATAAATTACCATTTGGAAATAAGTATTATTATACTGAAAATGAAAACTATACATAAGCAGGAATTTATTAATCTGTGTCTTTATAAATATATACTGAAGAATACTAAAAATTTTTTGCAAGAGAGAATATTTGGAATAGATGCTTGTTGTAGGTTATAGAAGATGAAGCTTAATAAGGCACAAAGATACCTTGTCATATAGGTAGATATGTATCTATTCAGCTCAGAAAGAGACAGAGAGCAAGAGAGTGAGAGAGAGAAAGCTATGCCAGTAATGGGAATAATTTCATTTAGAAAAAAATTAAGATGTGAGGTAAGGAATGGAAAAATTGAACTTGACAGGTTTAGCATTCGAATAATTATTTACATAAACTGAATAAAGTCTTTTTCTTGTTTTGGTAGGCAATACAAAGCAAAACCACTGTGTTTTCTTGAAAATGAAAAACAAGCGAATTATGTGTTGTGAAATGAAGTGTGACTAAAAGATTCCTTAAAATCTTGTCCTTCAGTTTAATAGCTCTAGTCACTGTTTCCTTGTAAGTACAGTGCAAAACCTCTCAAACCACCAATCCTGGTGTACCTCAAGCTCCAAGCAACCCCACCCCAACACAGGATGCTGAATACTCCTATAAAACTACTAAAAGGAATGTTAAACAGGATAGGGCCTGGAGGTGCTTTGGTATAACCCAATCATTTCAGAAATCAGAAATGTGAGGTCAAAGCAAATGTCTGGTTACTTTGTCATTCTCTCTAAATGCCATGGTTCCTTTAGAGATCTGCACACATTTCAACTTGAAACCTTCTAATGAAGAAAAAAAAATTTTTCTAATTCTCACATCACCTGTTTGGAATCTGCAATATCTACTTTTTATTGAAGTTATTTGGATTTTTTTTTTTGCCTCATTTCATAGTTCTTAAATATACAAATTAATTTTATACAAAAAAAATTTATTTTTTTCATCTGCCTTTCCCTAATTATATGAATTGGTGTGTATGGACTGGTAGCCACTTTTATCTCTTTTGTATTATAGCTTTCTTTAATTTGTATGGATTCCCAAATAATATTTTGTTCAATTAAAATTTTGAATAATAGGAATATGCATGTTTTATATTATTAATAAGCATATCTTACTATGCATAGCATTTTATAACTTTTTTCAATATTATATTGAGAAATATAATATTCCATGTGCTCATCACATCACCCACTGCTCATCACAAGTGCACTCCTTAATCCCCATCACCTTTTTCACCCATACCTCCTCCTCCCCTCTTGTAACTATCAGTTTATTTTCTGAGTCTATTTCTTGGTTTGTCTCTCATCTCTCTATTCTTTGCACTTTTTTCCCCCTGTAGATAGTATCCTTTTTTGTAGGACTTACCATAACCCATATGTAACATTTGGATTATTTCTATTTTTGTAGCATTACAAACATTGCTCCTCTGAATAATTCCATAGTATCTCAATTTTACATATAGCAGAGTTCCCCAGAGGTGTATGTCTTGGGATGGAAATGGGGACCTATTCAAATCTATAACTACAACATATTTTCCAGACAGGTTTTGTCAATTTGCATTACCAACAAACAATCATAAGATTTTCTTTCCACAATTTTTTCAGTGTGCAATATTGTGAGATTTAGTTTTACTAATCTTTTGAACTGAAAATATTGCCCTAAACTGGCTGAATTTCTCAAATAAATAATGAGGCTTAGCATAATTTCTGGTGATTTTAATATAGACTAATGCATCTTTTTTAACATTATTAATTTTAATAGAATTTTGTTGCTCAAAACCTTTTGTCTTTTTTCTTTTTTGGAGTGATGAGAGGAGTAATCTAAAAAGCATGTTTAGGGGGTCCTTGGGTGACTAAGTGGGTTAAGCCTATGCCTTCAGCTCAGGTCTTGATCTCAGGGTCTTGAGATCCAGCCCTGCATTGGGCTCTCTGCTTAGCAGGGAGCCTCTCGCCACTCCCCCCCACCCGCCCACCTGCCCCTCTGTCTACTTGTGATCTCTTTCTCTGTCAAATAAATAAATAAAATCTTTTTAAAAAATTAAAAATAAAAAGCATGTTTAGTGTATCGACAGGGACAGCTTTTGTTTTTGTTTTTGTTTTTGTTTTGTTTTGTATTGCCACTGCATAACCTTTCTCAGTTTTCTAGATTCTGATATGCATATCTTCCATGCAAACTGATGAGCCATTCCCATCAATAATCTGTTTCAGGGGCTAATATCTATATTAGTCAGGAGAGAATTATTTATTCTGTAATAATAATCAACCTCAAAATCCTAGTGGGATAAAACAGCTTCACTTCTTAGCTATTTGTGTTACAGAGGTTGGGTACTGTAAAAGTTTGTCTCTTTCCTGTCACCATGGCCAGCTTTATTGTACATGGTGTGATACCCATTAGCTTGGGTCCTAGAATAAATGTAATACTTAGAAAAGAAATAATTTCTTGTTGTTTTAAGGCATAGAGATTTTAGAAATGTTTGTTATAACATCATAACTCAGACTATCCTTATACATATTACATTTTGAAATACTAATTGTCTACACATTTAGAAAGGAAGACTCTAATGTCCTTCTGTATTGCTTCTTTAACTCTCTTGATAATAGCAACATTGTTTCAGTTTTCAGTAAATGTTAGGATTCGGATACTATTATATTTTAAATCATCCTACCTCCAATCAAAGTAAATATCATCTACAATTGTTATTTCTTAAAATATTTTATTTATTTATTAGACAGAGATCACAAGTAGGCAGAGAGGCAGGCAGATGCGGGGCTCAATCCCAGGACCCTGGGACCACAACCTGAGCCTAAGGCAGAGGTTTAACCCACTGAATCGCCCAGATGCCTCTTGCAATTGCTATTTTTCATAGATGATAAGCCATATATCCTTCCCCATTACAAGCACAGATATTCATAAGCAATAGTCCTAATGACCTATCCTACCCAGACAATACCTAGTTATAGTACCACTATCATTTATCTATCTTAACTCAATATCCTTGCATTAATCCTTTATGGTTATGTAACTATAAAATTGTTTAAAGTAGATGAGAGGGAATGTATTATGGTATCTTTGTAGATATTAGCTAAGTCATACAGAAAGCAGAAGAGAGCTTGCCAGGTTCTCAGCTTGCTAGACTATTTTAGTCTGTACAGTCTCCACGGATAACTCATGGAAAAAAGAACTTGCTATTGGTGAAAAGCAGGAGATGTACAATAATTTCTATTAAATTTAACTTCAGAAATTAACAAGAATTGCAAAAAAATTCTGTAAATCATTTTTGAATTCCATACCCTCTTACATAAATTAGTACTTTCTTCATTCTTAAAATAATTTATATGGCAAATAATAAAAACATTATTTCTCAATTTAAAGATGAGTCAACAGAATCTGTATAGCTTGAGTTTCTTGGCATCAAAGTTTATGAATATAAAGTAGGCAACATGTCTCATCTCTTCTGACTCCACATCTTATCCCGCATTTTTCTTCACCCCTATCATATCCAATTTCAGAAAATCATTTATTTGTCATTCCAGATGCCTCTTTCCTGATCGTTGGCCCCATCTTGGCCAAATTTTAGTTGTAGAGATTTCTGTTATCATGGGCTTTAATAGGACTGTATTATATCCTCCACTAGGAATTTGATATTAAAATGTACTTTTTATTAATACTAGCAGTTAAACCTTGTCTTTATTGGAGGTAAAATATCTTCCTCGAGTCCTGATACTAGACATATTAGAACAAATTCTATAAAATTCAACAAGTAAGTGAGCTTAAAATAAGTAATTATAATCCACTTATGCTATACATATCTAATAAATGAAATAAAAGCATAAGAGTAATGGTTGTGCATTTTCATAAAATAGGTTGTGCATTTTCATAAAATATACCTGTCTCAGTCAAGATTTTCCATAGAACAGAACAAATAGGGGAACTATATATAGATATATAGATATCTATATAGATATATACACACATACATATCTATATACTATATATAGATATATAGATATCTATATCTATATATATATTGGGGGAGGAGAATGTAAAGGGAAGAGGTAGGGAGAGAGAGGCAGAGAGAGAGAAAAGGAGAGAAAAAGATTTGTTGTATATAAATCTTCATATAAAAATTAAAAGAGATTTATTGTAAGGAATTGGCTATTGTGATTGGGCTAACAAATATGAAGTCTGTAGGGCAGGTGGGCTAGACTTTCCAGCAGGAGTTGATGCTACAGTCTTGAGCAAAATTTAATTTCTAAGAAACTTATTTTTGCCATTATGGCCTTCAAAGAATTAAATAAAGCCCATTTACATTTTGAGGGTAATCCTTAGATATTCAACTGACTTCAAATGTTAGTCTCATCTACAAAATACCTTCACAGAAACAGTTAGATTAACATTTGGTTAAATAATTCTATAGTAGGGCCTAGCCATGTTGATATACAAAATCAACCATCAATCATCTTTTGTGAATTGCTTTCTCTGCTACTCTATCTACTCTAACTGTAATAGTTTATTTAAAATTAAAAATTAATAATTGAAATAATGCGTGATGATACTCTAATATGTGAATTAGCTATTTAACTAAAAAGACATTTAAGAGGTTCTTAAAACATAATATATATCATAACATAATATAACATAATATAATATCATAACATAATATAATATCAAGAGATTTCTCAATATTTTATGTGTTTCCTTGAACTTCATCTGACATATTTTTCAATTACTTAAGTTATGTCTATAACTTTTGTCTTGTGACTATTTTAATCAAAGCATAGTTACATATTCTGATTGTTTAATGCCCTTAAAATGCAGTGAGTAATGGTGAGGTCTAAGAAGCAATTTGGTTCAAGAAATGACTATTCAACACTTTTAGAATCTTAAAATTGGGAAATTTTTGACTGGACTTCTGCTTTTTTAATCTCCAAGTAGAATGTGGGAATCATTTTCAGCAAAATTACTTTATTGTAATTATTTTGCTATAAAAGAATGATGTAGACAATGTGTCTGTGCACATTCTGAAAATTACAGATCATTATTTGAAGGACATATAAAGCTGCATATCTGAATATACACTTAAAATATTTTAGATATTACTAATTATCTGAAAATATTAATTTGACTTTAAGTTTGGAAAATTCTAATTTGGGCAAACACGTAGTTGGGCAGATCCTGCTAACATTTCACCAGAACATCTCTTTCCCTCAACCATACTTTTAGGATTATAGCCAATGCACATGATAGAGAACATTCTCTATCTTCTCATGCATTTACATGTGGCATTATTACCAAGTTCTCTTCTAATAGAAGGGCAGCAGAAGTGATGTGTGGTATTTTTCACAGAGCGTATTCGACTTCACCCTGTCTTTCCCTCTTCTCCTGAATGAACGTAGTATGGCAAGGCTGAAGAATAGAGTGGACAAAGGAAAAAGGACCTGATTGTGGTGGGAAGAGCTCTTTGCCACCTTGATCACCTTCCCTGGTTGTTAAATTAATCATAAATAAAAATTAATAGTGTTTGTGCCAGGGTTATTTTTCGAGGTAATTTAAACTAATCTAATGAGTTCCTTAAGAACATACCGTTTTAATTTCCTGAGGCCATTGGAACAAGTTACCACAAACTGGGTGGCTTCAAACAACCGAGATGTATTCCCTCACACCTGTGTAGACGAGAAGTCCAACATCAGCTTTGGCAGGGCAACATTTCATCTGGAACATCTAGGAGCAATTTCTTCCTGCCCTCCTTTGGCTTCTGCTGGTCACCAGGCCTTGTGGCTGCAACATCCCAATTTTGTCTCCTGGAACATGATCTTCTTGCTTCTCCCTCTCTTTCACTTCTGTTTGTCTCCTAAAAGGATTCTTATTTAGGACCCATTCAGATAATCCTGACTGATCTCATCTCAAGATCCTTAATATAATTATGTTTGCAAAAGATGCTTTTTCCAAATAAGGGCAATCAGAGGTTCCAGGGGTTAGGATGTGGACATATCCTCTAGGGATCTCTATTCAATCTAGTATAGTACCTTTAAGAAATTTTATGGGATTATGTCTTTTACTCCTTTTGGAGTTGCACTACCTATAATGGATCATATCAGTCATATAAACATTCAGTAAGTTATGCTTAAGTATTTATTATGTGGTGCCTTTCACAGTTTTGCATATCAGTTATAAATGGAAGTTTGTAGTCTCTAATTTAATGGACATTGAGGTAAGATTTACCTGTAATGCTTTAAATGATAAAAATAAATTTAAAATGACAAATGATCATAGTACAAGTCTTCTTTTTCTTTTTACATTTCCTTAAGTATCTTTATTTTCTATATGAGGAATTTAAGTAAAAGGAAATAAGACAAAAACAAACAAATAAACAAATAAAACGGTTCTATTCCAGAAGCCCAGATCACTGTAACATGATGTTAAAATGTGACTCTCTCTACTTCGGCCTCAGCTGAAGCATAAACACAATAAAGGCTAAGAACTCTTGAGACAGACAATGTGGAAAAAAAAGAAAAGAGAGAGAAGAAGAAGAAGAAGAAGAAAGGTATTTCCAAAGAAGATTTCATTAGGAGAGAGGTCTGTGTGTCTCTCTCCAGAATACAAACAGGAGATAAGGATGAAAAGACGCTATTTCTAACCCCAGCTACAATGAGAAGGGTTTCAATAGAACACCTCCGAGCATGTGCTATGTACTCCGGTAATTGGGGGACATGAAGGACTATTTCCTGACCCCTGCTTGGGAGAGATGAAGTGACCTATGGGGTAGCAGGGTAAAGGGCTACATCTGCAAAATAGCTGTTCTCCCTTCGGGGAAGAGTTAGTTAAGTGAGTGAATCCCAGTAACTATGTATGAATTCTGCAGGAGTATCACACTGGCCTCATTTTAGAAGGGAGCCTGCCCGAGAGGGAAGCCTAGCATCCCGGCAAAGAAGCCCAGTCGTAAGAGAGTTGCTGAGGAATAAGCTGCCATTGAAGTAGAGGCATGACCCACACAATTAGAAAGCTCTGGTGGGGTCAGTCTCTGAAGAACCCACAAAAGAACCCACAGGGCAAAGTCATTCTTATATGTGTGCCATGACTAGAGAGCATGGAGTGTCTTAGAGTATTTCAAGTTACCTGTGCCTGTGCAGAGATGGGAGACACTTTTCTCAATTAGACTGCAGTCCTGATATGGGGTTCCTTTTGGTTTTAGTCTTTCCACACACCACTCAATTCCAAAGGTGATTAGTTTGGCTCCTTTTTTTTCTGCCCCATTCAATGAGATTGTTTCATAAATATATAAAGCAGTTATATTTTTTTAAATCACATTTTGCATTCCATCCTGGCATCCTGTGACTTCCTTCTTTGTTAATTTAAAAAAATAAAATTAAATATGTAAAGATTCATTCTTTGTGCTTTAAAGTTCTATCAATTTTGACATCTGGATAGGACCAGCTATACCTTATTACAGTATCATGTAATTTCACTCTCCTAACAATAAAATTCCTCTTTGTTTCATCTATTTAACATATATCTTCCAACTCTTAGCAACCACTGGTATGTTTACTGTCTTAGTACTTTGTCTTCCCCACTGTCATAGAAATGGAATCATACAGTATGCTGTCCATTTAAATTGGCTTCTTCCACTAGCCATCTACATTTAAGGTTAACCCATAGCCTAGTGTGGCTTGACAGGTTAATCCTTTTTTTAATTAGTGAGTAATACTTTACTATATATATGTACTGTTATGTTTTTGGTTTTGTTTTTATCATTCACCTGTTGAAGGGTAAATTGGTGGTTTCCAATTAGTGACAAATGCTATTAACTTTTACACGCAGGACTTTATGTGAATATATATTTTCAGATCAGCTGGGTAAGTGTCTATAAGCATCATATCTGGATTAGATGTTAAGACAAAATTTAGCCTTCTAACAAACTGCCAAATTGCTTTCCAAAGTGGATATACCATTTTGCATTCCAACTATGAATGAATGAAAGTTCATGCTACTTAACATCCTTGTCAGAAACTAGTATCATCAGATTTTAGGCATTTATCAATTGCATTGGTCTATATGGTATCTAATGGTTGTTTTAATGTGCAATTCCTTGACAAATGATATCAAGCATCTTTTCATATGCTTTTTTTGCCATCTATATATCCTCTTTGGTGAGATATCTTTCCAGATATTTTACCATTTTTTATTGTTTTTTTTTTAATTTTTATATTCTTAAAAGAATTATTCTTATATTTTGAAAAGATATCTGTGTTAGCATTCTCCAAAGAAACAGATCAGTAGGCTATAGGAGATAGGTAGATAGGTAGGCAGGCAGGCAGGTAGATAGATAGATAGATAGATAGATAGATAGATATAAAAGAGATTTATTATAAGGAATTGGCTTTACACAATTATGGAGAATTTGACGTACCATGATATGCTATCTGCAAGCTGGAGAGCCAGGAAAGCCAGTAATATGATCTGTTTGTGTCTAAATGTCTGTGAACCAGGGGATCCAATGGTTTAAATCCCACTCCCAAGGGCAGACCAGTGAAGATAAAATGAGATTTCCCTGATGAAACAGCAAGACACAAAAAGGATGAATTCTTCCTTCCACCACCATTTGTTCTATTCAGGCCCTCATCAGGTTGGATAATGCTACATGGGTGAAGGCAATCTACTTCCATTGAAATGCTAATCTCATCTGGAAATACCCTCAGAGATATGCTCTGATATAATGTTTAATCTGGGTATGCCAAGGACAGTTACATTGACACATGGAATTAACCATCACAATGTCTTTCATCAGGTATGTGTTTTACTTACATTTTCTTCCAGTTTGCAGCATGCTTTTTTTTTTTTTCATTTTCTAACTCTTTCTTAGAACAGAAATTTTAATTCTACTATAGTCCAATTTATCATTTTTTTGCATGTATCATTCTCTTGGTGTTGTCTCTAAAACCTCATTACAAAGATCATGTAATTTCCACCTGTTTCCTTCTAGAAATTTTATAGTTTGGTTTTTCACATTTATGTCTCCGGTAAATTGTAAGATAACCTTTTTGAAAGGTATAAGGTTTGTATCTAAGTTGTTTTGTTTTGTTTTGCATATGACTTATAATTGTTCTAGTACCATTTGTTAAAAATTACTTTTTTCTCCATTGATTTGCCCTTTGTCTTTATTAAAAAATCATGTATGTTCACCATATTTGTGTGGGTATATTTTCTTGGATCTCTCATTATCTTGTATTGATCTGTGTGTCCACTACTTTGTCAGTACCACACTGTCTTTATTACTAAACTTTATAGAAATTACTGAAAGAATAGTGTGGATTCTCTACTTTGTTCATCTTCTTTGGTATTGTTTTGGTTATCCCAAGCTTTTTGCCTTACCATGTAATCTTTATAATTACTTTGCCAATATTTACAAAATAGTTTGCTGCAATTTCAGTCAGTATTATATCTATCATTCTGATCAGGGAATACTGACATCTTAAACATATGGAGTTTTCTAATTCAACATGGAATAACTTTGCATTCATTTATATATTTTTTTAAATTTCTTCCATTACAGATTTTCAGCACAGATTTTTAAATTTTATTTTACTTTATTTTATTTTTTACCATGATTTTATTTGTTTGAGAGAGAGAGAGACAGAGCACAATTGGGGAAGAAGGGCAGAGGAAGAGGGAGAAGTAGGACTCCTGCTGAGCAAGGAGTCAATGTGGGCCTCAATCCCGGGACCCTGGGATCATTACCCAAGCCAAAAGCAGATGCCTAACTGACTGAGCCACCCAGGTGCCCCTAATATACACTCCTTTTATTTATTTATTTATTTATTTATTTATTTATTTATTTATCATATAAGGTATTATTTTCTTTAGGCGTACAGGTCTGTGATTCATCAGTCTTACAAAATTCACAGCACTCACCATAGCGCATACCCTCCCCAGTTTCCATAACCCAGCCATCCTATCCCCTCCCCCAACCCCGAGCAACCCTCAGTTTGCTTCCTGAGATTAAGAGTCTCTGATGGTTTGTCTCCCTCCCTGGTCCCATCTTGTTTTTTTGTGTTTTTTTTTCTCTCCCTTCCCCCCACAAGCCCCCACCTTGCCTATCAAATTTCTCATATCAGAGAGATCATATGATAATTATTTTTCTCTGATTGCCTTATTTCACTTAGCATAATACCCTCTAGTTCCATCCACATCATTGCAAATGGCAAGATTTTGGGTTTTGATGGCTGCATAGTATTCCGTTGTTTATATACCACCTCTTCTTTATCCATTCATCTGTTGATGGACATCTAGGTTCTTTCCATAGTTTGGCAATTCTGGGCATTGCTTCTGGGCATTGCTGGGTGCGCATGCCCCTTGGGATCACTACATTTGTATCTTTAGGGTAAATACCCAGTAGTGCAATTGCTGGGTTGTAGGGTAGCCCTATTTTCAACTTTCTGAGGAACCTCCACACTGTTTTCCAGAGTGGCTGGAAAATGCAAGCTGGCTTGCATCCCCACCAACAGTGTAGGAGGGTTCCCCTTTCTTTGCATCCTCACCAGCATCTGTTACTTCTTGACTTGTTAATTTTAGCCATTCTGACTGGTGTGAGGTGGGTCTCACTGTGGTTTTGATTTGTATTTTCCTGATGCTGAGTAATGGGGAGCACTTTTTCTTGTGTCTGTTGGTCATTTGGATTTTCTTTGCAGAAATGTCTGTTCATGTCCTCTACCCATTTCTTAATTGGGTTATTTGTTCTTTGGGTGTTGAGTTTGATAAGTTCTGTATAGATTTTGGATACTAGCCCTTTATCTGATATTTGCAAATATCTTCTCCCATTCTGTCAGTTGTTTTTTGGTTTTGTTGACTGTTTCCTTTGCTGTTAAGCACAGATTCTTCACATAACTTATTATATATATATATCAAGTTGTTTCAATATTTGATATGAATAGAAGTGGTAGTTATTTTAAATTCTAATTCCAATTATTCATCATTAGTATGTAGAAAGCAACGGAATTTTGTATATTGAGGTTATATACTGTGATCTTGCTGTATTCACTTATTAGTACCAGACATTTTCTATAGATTCTTCAGCATTTTCTACATAATAAATCATATCTGTGAGTAAACCCAGTTTTATTCCCTCCCTTTTCTAAGCTGCATACCTCTTATTACTTTAACTTGTCCTATTGCACTAACAATGATTTCCAGCACACCGTTTAATAGGAGTGGTAAGATAGGCTGTCCATTACTTAAAAGCAACTATTAGATTAGAAAACAGTAACTGACCAAAATTATGGGTTTTTAATTTTTTTTAAATTTTTAAATATTTCATTTATTTATTTATTTATTTGTTAGAGAGGGAGCACAAGCAGGAGGAGTGACAGAGGGAAAGGGAAAAGCAGGCTCCCTGCTGGGTAAGGAGCCTAAAGCAAGGCTCAATCCCAGGACTCCAGGATCATGACCTAAGATGAAGGTGGATTTATGGGTTTTTTGTTAAATTGCTCAATGGGTCACCAGACACCTAATATACAATGCCTTAGATAGAAGCATGAATAATATAATTTATACACTTACTAAGCTGTATTGAAATGGAGATTGTAGTTACAAGGTAAACCAGTTGTTGAGGAATCATTCCAGCATTTGAAAGAAAAGATAACATATTTATCAAACATGCATTTTTGGATTCTGAAACTGGTTCATTTTTTTTAAAGGCTCTATTTATTTATTTGAGAGAGAGAGAGAGAGTCAGAGAGAGAGAAACAACACACATGAGAGAGTGCAGGAACAGAGGGGAGGAGAGGGGCAGAGGAAGAGGGAGAAAGAGACTCCCCACCAAGCAGGGAGCATGATGGGCACCTTGATCCTAGGACCCTGGGATCATGACCAGAATCTGAGCCACCAACTGAGCTACCCAGGAGATCCTGAAATTGGTTCTTTGATAACCTTATCTAACCACTTCATACTAAATACAGAAAAAGCGAAACCAAACCATAATAGGTTCTTATAATCTATGGTAGAACTAAGACTTCATTTCAAAATTAATGGAAGGTCATCATTACTCCGAAAGATCTTCCCTTGGTTGATTTGCTATAGTGTCCTGTAATAGCCAGGGACTTTGGAAGTAGATGTATTCCTGTGCTGACTTAGTCATCACAGCACCGGGAAAGTTCTTTTCTTCTGAAGATCTCACTTCAATCATCTTTAAACGCAACTAATGTTACAAGCTCAGCTAAATGTTTTAGGCATTATTTAGTTGTATTTTACATTTTAAGACTACAGAAAATTTAAGAGAATCCTAGTTTACAAATAGGTGTGCAAATTAAGATGAACATCATGGTGTCGTGGATTTACAAGTAGACAAATAAAATCTCAGTGAGAGTTTTGCCCCAAGAAGGTAAACTGACAATGTAACTAAAAATCACTAGAAATAATTCCTAAGCAAGAACTGTGAACGTGGTTAATTTTCATCTGTGATTCTTGAATTTTTCTTCTGGGAGATTCTCAGTGAATTTTCTTACATTAAACTGGCACAGTCATAAATTTGTATAGTTGTTTTTCAGGCCTGCTATTTAACCACCAGGATGATACACACCCACGAATTCTGTCACATATTTTCTATACTTAGTAAACAACAGTCTCAAATGTTCACTTTTAAAAAGTGAAATTAAATGTAATGTCAGAGACGCCTCATTTTACTTTAGTATGATTAAAGTCTATGTCTCCTAAAAATTTCTAGTTTTGGAAATTTAAATTTGTGTACCCTTTTTAAAAGAATAGATCCAGCTAATTTGATAGAAATGTATATTTCTCAGTAAAAGCTTAAGTCACACACAGATAGTTAATCTCATTCTCAAAGTTTTTCTAGTATATTAGTTGACTGTATGTTCCATTAAGTATGCACTCTGAGGAGTTGAACGCATTCAAATATTAATAGCTTTACTTCATTAGTAAATCTATATTCATACTTACGACAAGATTTCATAAAATTACAGTTTTAGTACAAAGAACAAGAGCAATTGTGTAATAGGAGCATTAAGCTGTCTAGTGAACTGGAATCCTGAAGTTAAATTAATAGGGTAGCATGTTTACATATCAGGAAGAATATGGAAATTAGGTCTAAGTAAACAGTAGAAGAATTGCAAATGGATCAACAAACTATTGGTAAATGAATGTTTGTATGTTGTATAATGCAAAAATGTTACTTATTGATACATTTAAGTATTGTACAACTAATTCATGAATATACATTATGTATATCCTATGCCATTAGAGCTATAAACATTTCGTGTTAGGTTTGTGCAGAATATAAATATTATCAATGCATTTCAAAGAGTTAAGTGGCTAACCAAAACGTGAAATATTTCACTTCATTTCTTTTTTGTCCACAGAGAGATAGTTTGGTTAGCATCTTTACCTAAGAGAATGAAGGTTTTAAGCTAAGCCACACATTTGCTTTTGCTAAGGCGATTATAACTCTGAGATATTCCAGTCTATCTAAATGGAGTGTTTGGTTGCAATTTACAGTTTGCAGTAGAGATTCAAAAGTTGGTAAGTTATATAATTGGGACTGGTGTCTTCCAACTGTATATTTTTTAATCATATTTGGACCTCCTTTGGAAACTCTAGGATTCATACTTGGGAAATTGGGAAATTAGCTACCTTCAGAGGAGTTTGGTTCATAGAAGTAATAGTTAGTTCATCACTACAATAAAGATACATTTACAAGATCATTAAATTCTTTCAATGTAAAAGCTAAGGAAAAATGTGTAGTGTGCAGGGTCTGTGATGCCTGTTGATTAAATCTTTTGATGAGGTTTTTATTTTTGCTACCTTACATAGCATCATTAATTTTCAGAGAAAGCACAGTCTTGGTCCTTGTTTTTCAATCTTGACTGAACATCACAATCATCTAAAGTATTTACAAAAACAAAACAAAACAAAAATACCGACAATGACTAATTCAGGGTCATCTAATGTGGGCCCAGATATTTGTACTTTCGAGGAAAATTATGCTAGTTAACTTCATCATTCTGACATCTGATACCTGAATGCTGACACCCATACAATTCTAGAAAGTGAAAGAGCAGTAGTATGTCCATTATCTCTTCTAATATTGAGAATTTTAATGGAAAATAATAGAGATTAAATTAGAACAAATATTTTCCAGCAGTGTAATTTGGGGTAAATTATGTGAGTTCTCTGATCCTGAACAGAACTGGGAATAGTAAAGTAAAGACTGTTTTGAACACATTATATTCTAAATTACCAAGTACTATTAATTGTTTTCTTTGAAGTTGAAGGCTTATTATGTTTCTTATTTTGAGAAAATGTTTAGAAATAAATAAGCCTGCAAAACTAAACTCTGTCTCAGTCATTGTGGTAAGTAAATATGATGTCCCATGAAAATAAAAGCTGCTGGTTCAGCTCACAACTCACACAATTGTATAAGTGATATCCCTCAAAATAACCTGGTACTTCTGTATGCAACTGAAGTGCTATGTGCAAACTTCCCATTCTGTAACACAGAATATAAATAAGAAGTGACTGAAGGGTAGACATTTAACATATTTTTAAAATCTTTATTGCTTTAGCAATGACATTCCTAAATGAAACTGGACTTCCTCCTGAGAATGCATCTTGCAAATGTCAACACAGTGAAGAGGAAACATAATGTTTTAGCATTATTATAAAAATAGTGTTCACCTATGGACTTATCTCAGAAACCCCAGGGACCTGAGGGTGATACTTGAAGACCACTGGGATAAAGAAAATAAGTGATTTTTTTTTTTTTTTAAACAGGATGATTGCACTGTGCCATCTTGTAAAATATCTTCCTGCCTCTGGTTTGGGTACCCTCTCGTCATCTCCACCGACTTCCTCAAATCTCTGGTTCCTACTGCAGCTCCATAGATTGGCTGACAAATCTTCCTTGGCTTCAGGATGTAAATCCAAAATCCTTTACAGGCTATAAGTGTTCTTCATTTCCTGGATGATGTGCACCTCTCCCAGGCTAACGAAATTACACAGTCCTTTGAAGTACAATACTTCTTTTCCCTTCCAGGCCTTTTATGTTGTTCCTTTTGCTTGGAGAATTTTAGTTCTCCATTTCCCTTTGTTTGAATCATTAATATTCATTCAGAAACACTCTATAATTCTGGAGTCTGGTTTGATTTTCTATATTAAGTAACTTTCATAGCCTTTTGTACTTCTACCAAGATAGAACAAACCTAACTGTGCTGTAAGCTTGTCACCAGAACATCACTTCTATGTTAACTCCACCAGATCATAAACCCCTTGGGGCAAGGATAAAATTTGTTCTACACAAGTTTTATATTTTTCAAAGACAAATTGAAAGACGTGTGAAAGGTAAACAAACTTTACCTTGCTAATAGGAATCACTGCTATAGCCTAACTTGGCTACCTTTTCATATGTAAAAAATACTTTCCCAAAGAGATGAGGTAAGAAAAAAAGGTGGGGGGGAAGGGGGGAATCCTCTTACTAATATGTACAGATATTTATATATTCCTTCACAAAGTTTCTTCTCCTATATTGCAGCAGATGTGGAAATTGAGGGGCATTTTGTCCCAAGACTTTATGGAGTTTTAAATTTTGCTTAGAACAAAATAAATCTGAATTTATCTACATCTAAATAATACCTGATGCCGTTAGCATCCCTGATACGGATCAGACAGCAAAACCGCATTATATCAAGAGTGAATTTGAATCCACATGATTAAATTCATTTCAAATTCCATTGCCAGTTTATATGAAAAAATAAAATTTTCAAACTCAAATCTCAAGACCTAGCAACTCACAGTTCTGTTAAAAATTAAGGGTCCACTAATAACTACTTGATGATTATTTTCCACTTTCTGAATGCTTATAATGAAGAACATTAGGGTGTTCATCAATAAGGTTAGCTCTAAGTTGCAATGATATTATTTAAGATCATGCTATGTCCCTGGTTATGGTTAACATAAAGCCTTTGTAAGAATATCCTTTAAGTTTGGTGCTCTTTTCCCTTCTCTTTTCTTCACCTCAAGTTAGAACAAAAATGGAGACTCAATTTCATGTCTGTGGGAATGAGTTAACTGTATTTTTGACTGTCTCATTTTGAGCATTTAACTGTCATAGGGCAGAGCATGGGCTATTTCATCCATTTTAAAATAATACACTGTCTCTTTGGAGATAGCACTGTCATTTGTTTTCATTTTACTGAGGCGTCTCTCTTTAGATTGAAATATTTATTAAAGGGAAAAGTCCAACTCCCTGAGACATGTAACCAAAGGATGAGATTTCTTAATTCTCATTTTATCTGAAATACATTCTCCTACCTATTTCAGTGTGGTAGGTTATAAGCTGCATTTTAAAACACAGTGTGTTGATCAAACTATTGAGCCTCGAGAGAAATAGTTTCTTGTTTAAGTTAAAAATTTATTATTCACTGTTCATCTTCCCATACATTATGCATTCTATTCATTGTTCATGCTCTCTGTGCTTCTTTAAAAAATAATCCGTAACAAAAGTATACTAAACTAGTATATAAATTTGATTCTGCCTCTTCAGGACAAAGCCATAGGAAGGTGATATGAAATGAATATCACTAAGAAACACTTAATTTTTATAAAGAAACACTCTTGCTTTTTTACTTTACTAAGGAAAACCTAAGGTTTAAATCATATTGCTTCAAAATATTTTCAGTGACTATATAGAATATATTGTCATAGACATGTTAGGATTAGACTACATAACAACTATTTCTTTACATGAGTGAGTGTATGTGGGTGTGTGTGTGTGTAATTTTGTTCTTCAATACTTTGGTGGTGGGAGGGAGTTGTGGAAAGGACATTTATAGGGGAGGACATATATATATTTATAAATGTATAAAGGACATTTATAGATATAGGTATATCTGGGTGGCTCAGACGGTTAAGTGTCTGCCTTCTGCTCAGGTCATAATCTGGTCCTGAGATGGAGTCCTCTCTCTGGCTCCCTGCGCAGAGGGGAGTCTCCCTCTGCCTCTCCCTCTGCCTTTTCCTCTGCTCCAGCACTTAGGTGTGCTTTCTCTCTCTCAAATGAATAAATAAAATGATAAAAAAGAGAGAGAGAGAAAGGACACTGTTCTCTGGAAGAAATATAAATATATGATGCTTTTAAAGGCACAGGCAAAAAACATTATGAATCTTTGGTAAGAAATTTTTTTTTTTTTTTTTTTTTTTTTTTTTAGTAATGACCAAGCAGCCATGTAATAAGGGCAATTGGTTCATCTTCCTGAGGTATAAAAAAGGAATTCTCCAACAGGAAGAATCAGTGCTATGTCCAGAACAACCATGAAAAAAGATACATAATTAATGGAAATCATGAATTTAAAACTGATTAACACTTTTTTCTTTTAAAGATTTTATTTATTTATTTGAGAGAGAGACAGAGAGAGCATGAGGGGGAGAAGGTCAGAGGGAGAAGCAGACTCCCCATGGAGCTGGGAGCCTGATGTGGGAGTTTATCCCAGGACTCTGGGATCATGACCTAAGCCAAAGGCAGTTGTTTAACCAAGTGAGCCACCCAGGCACCAGAGACTGAGTAATACTTTTTGATGATGTTCACATACCTTCCATGAATGAGGGAAACAGCCTCTTTCAGTGCTTTTCCTTTAATTTTAGAAGAATGAAAACACCTGTATCAGTTGTTATTTAGGAATCACATCTGATCTGACAATTTAATTTATTAATATAAGTTAAATTTCCAGCTGGAGTTGGAGCAGAATATACAATGATTTTTTAGCAAGGAATTTATTTGCCAAATTTTTAAAACATTTAATTAATTTGGATTAGATTTGCTCTTAATGCTATATCATCCTTAATGATTTTTTTTTAACTTTCTGTATAAAGATTATTGTCATCACTTATAAGAAAAATAAACTCCAAGTACCAGATTTATTAGAATTTAGAGTTAGGTTATGAATAAAATATTCAATCAAAACTTTTATTAGCAGATAGTATAATGAACTTGTATTTTCAGTTTCAACGGGAGCCACACATAAGCATACTAATGAATTCAAGATATTTGTTTATCTATTTGAAAGTTTCTTTTGAATATTTAACAATGTCCTAGGATCAGAGGATATATGAGTGGCTGATCAGACTCATCATATTCAATATTTAACCAGTGAGTGAGCAAGTCACCTAGAAGCAATTTGAATCTCTTGGCTCCCTAGTGAGAATAGCAACTTCTACCTGTTTTTCATAAGAACAAACAAACAAACAAAACAATAACATTTTAGGAAAAAAAAAATCTAAAAGAAAAGCAGACAAGAAAAGTTCTCTGCATGAGGATGTGATTTGTAGCTTTGATTAAAACTGTATCAAATATTATTTTATAACTACCTCTAATTGGGATACTTTATTGTGCATGGTGTTATCTCAATCTTAAAGATGATCCTGTATTGCAATCAATTTTGTAGTTTGATTGTAAGGACATTATCTAATTGTTTTAATGTTCATGTTTCTGTCTACTAATAGATTCCTAGACTTAGTATCTACTAGCACAATTGCCTTTTTATTTGCCTATTATAACTTTATTTTCTGAATATTGCCAACATACAACCTTCTCTATCTCTTTAAAAAAATGTTTTATAAATAATCTACTAAGAAGAAAACTCTTTTCATGTAATTTATATATTTTTCTTCATTAGTCTAGTATTTTCAGTTTATCTTTTAATGATATATTTTGTTATGTTAATTTTAAAACTTCACGTAGTTCATTATCTCTATCCTTTCCATTATGGATTCTAAGAATTATTTGGGATATAATTGATGAGCTGAATTTGTTTTCCCTCCTTTTTTGAGAATCACCAGTAAAAGTTATTAATATAGTGTTGATTATTTAAAGAGCAAAAACACTGATTAAAGCCATGACATATATAATATTTTCCTCCAGTGCTTTATATCCAACTACTTAAACTCACTTTAAAATTTGACTAAGCATTTTTATTCTTCTTAATTATTTTCTAATTTTTGCAAGTTTCTTGATAATTTGTTTATTGGTGATTAACTATAATATATATGACTAAGCATTTATAGTCATAAAATGTATTTTTTCCTAATAACCAGTAAATTTATTTAAAAGTGAGTTTCAGGACGAGGATAACTTAAAAGCTGCTATGATTCCAGTTTGCTTTTCAATATTTTGGAAGGAGGCATAAGAGAAGGTTTTACTTAGAAATATCTTCCCCCTTGCAAGATTTTACAAATACTTAAGTATTATCTTCAATTTTTTATTAACATACTAATGATTTATTTTCAATAACTGTCTTTAATTCATTAAGGATCAATTTGGCATATTATGTGAAGCATGGATTTATGTTTGCTTTTCTCCCAACAGAAAGTTATACATGCCAATTTCATTTGCAAACTAAAGCATCTTTTACTCAGAGACTTGTAAATATATATTAGGTTCCTGAGTATATCTGCCTTTATTTCTGGATAGTAAATCTGTTCTGTTTATGTATGCTTGTATTTATTTGGCAACATTTTACTTTTTGGCTTCAATTACAGAATATGAGATTTGAAAAAACCTAAGACAAAGCTCTCCTTTGTCAAATAATCCTTTCATTCATAAAATGATATTTTTCTTTTGTGGGATAACAATTTCTTTCTAAAAAATATTTTACCTCACTGGTTGTGAATTTCTTTCTTGACACATACCATATATGACATTTATACTGTCCTACATGGTTATATAATTACTATTACAAGCATCAGTAAAAATAATAAAAATAATAGATCCACCAGAAATATAGATCCATTCAAAAAATTAACTCCAAGCAGAAAACCAGTCTGCTATTTTCACTGGTGACAGTTTCAATAGATTAAAATTGATTTCTACCCAGTAAATATGCCTCAGGACTAAGATCAATAGGATTAAGGGACAACCACAATAATCAGAAACACTGATAATAACAAAATATATATTCACCAGTTTTCCTATGCAGTGGTTTATTTAAAGAGCATATGTAGGTAAAGTGTGAAGTTTAAGGACTGAGGAAAAAATTCTCATTAATAACATTACAATGACAAGTCTACAAGAACATTTCTTCTAAGAAACTGAGTGCATTCTTCATAAAAGAATATCAGAAAAAAATCTCATTTTAAGTCATTCTTTTAATGAAATATTTGCAAATATGTTTGGCATGCTTTTTTAAGTACAAAGACTAAGGTAGAAAGAGAGATAACAATGAATCTTTGTAATGGTGTAAATATTTCAGATACCTAAGAACACAGTATTTTTCAACGAAACTAATGTATTGGGATAACTTCCAGAATTTGGAACTGATTTGCATTCACTGCTTAAATAAAATGAATCTATTACAGATAATATTTCTTATCTGCAAAGTAATATAAGACAAGATCATAAATGTATGGCTCATGGCAACAAATAAGTGTGATCTCTGTGATGAATTCAAATATAAAAACATAGAATATAATTAAAAGTAATATTCTTTGATTCAGTGCATTTATCCCAGTGTGTAATTATGCATTCAATGTTAAATCCTTTTGACTGATGTATGAGTATGATCACCCTAGTAGTCTGTAAACACCAGAAAAACAGGGACATCATATCAAATGTTCACCATCATTTGCCCAGACAGACTGCTCACACATTTACTACCTGTAAGACATTCTTTGAGCAAAAATGTAAATTCTTTTGCTTTCAACATACCATCTGTAAAACTGAAATACTAATAGGATGAACTTTGTATTGTTCTTCAGATGGGTAATGAAATAAGCCATGTAAAACATTCAGCAGAGTTCTTGGAGCTTAGTAAGTAGTGAATACATGCTAGCATTTTATTGAATACCTACCATTACTTACTCAAAGCTGAATACTTTTAAATGTGAATAAAATCGTGTCTCTTCTCTAAAGTACCTCACGGCCCAGGCTGTTGTGCAGTACAAGAGACCTACAGATAAACAATAATCACATTACATACTTTTCCCACACACTTTTACACTCTTTAATTAAGTAAGATAAAGAAGAAACAACACCCTCTCCAGATCAGGATACTGTAACAGAATAGTTTAATATTTAAGATCTTTGAATCAATCCTGAAATCATGAGTGTGAATTTTGTAGAAGAAAGCTAATTGAAGATTCCCTTGGTTTTGTTTCCAGAAACTAGCTAAGGGTAACAATTCTAAATAACAGTGTACATTTAAAGGAACAATATAGAGCAGAAATGGATTTGTGACCAGAATGATAGTATTGAGTAGTGGGGGTGATTGTCAGAAATTATAAACTCTCTAACTTGACCTTTTCTTAATCAGTGATCTGGCTTGTACCCTCTCCACTCATTTGAAAATGCATTGACAGATATTTACACATAATAAAAATTTTCTATGAGTAGGCTGCCTTGTTAACATGTCCTCAAAGTTCCTTCTCCCAGTTGATCTGTGCTTTTACCAAAAGTAAAATACAATCATTCTTAAGAGTTTGTGCTAGTTTTAATAATTTTCTATTGACTACTTTGAGTAGTAATTAGTAAAAAGATGGAATATAACTATTGAAAAGAAAGGGGCTTTTATCAAAAGTAAGTAAGGTCAGTTGGGAAGACTATATCAGTTTGACAGCAGAAAACAAACAAACAAACAAAATACTGAGTGTTTTAATATCAAAAAGATGGAAAACTGGGATGCCAGGTTGGCTCAGTGGTTTAAGCCTCTGCCTTTGGCTCAGGTCATGTTCCCAGGGTCCTGGGATCTAGCTCCTCATCGCATCAGGCTCTCTGCTCAGTGGGGAGCCTGCTTCCCCCGCCTCCCCTTCTGTCTGACTCTCTGACTGCTTGTGATCTCTGTCTGTCAAATAAATAAATAAAATCTTAAAAAAAAAAAGATGGAAAATTATAAAAAGAAAACCAAAAAATCAAAACAGAACAAAACCTCCTAAGCCTAGAAATGGAATGCATATTGATTTGTTTGTAAGTATCTTAAGTTGTTAATCTATAAATAATATGAAATTATAAAAGAAGATGGCGCTGTATGGATGTGTTTTATTTATTTTTCAATAAAAATAATAAATTTTGATTATTTGTTTATTTTTAAATTAATTAGGAACTCAAATCAGTGCACCATACCCATATAAAAAGCCTTAGATTTTTTGGTTAACTTTCCAAATTACTTTTAGTAAATTCTTGCTTTTTAAAAGTTTAAACCTACATAAAACTCAAAGCAATCTATTTTCCCATCTGAGATAAAAATTAATTTGTTCTTTCCTATCTAAACATAATGCTGGGCATTAAGGTAAAACTGAATTGACATGATATATTTCGTCAAACTTTTCCAAAAAATTTAAGCCCTGCTTTAAAGAAAAATTCTCTTGTTATATATATATTTACATATTTTTTTCTTCAAAGACCAATGATAAATTTATGAAGTTAACAGGCCTATAATGGGACCATGATACCCTAATATAAAAACAAAAAGCCACTCATTTATACAAAGCATTCTCGTATGGCACAATATGAAATGAGATCAGAAAATCTAGAGATCAGAAAATCTATGTACATATATGAGTCATCAAGAGTTGAGCAATTAGCTCACTTTAAGAAAGCTCATTCTGTTTTGCATAGCAGAGGTTGCAAAGTCATCATATATGATACAAATATTTTGCATAAAATCTCCAAAACAAAGCATTAGCACAAATAGGCAATAATAGTAACTTAAATTAAAAACTAAACCCAATTAAGTATTTAATGTGGCTCTGCAACTTTTGCTTTGTGATCTGTGGGTTTTACTGAGGTCCACCCTCTTATCTCTTGTCTCTTCTTGTGCCACTCCTTCCCCACCCCAGTTTCCTTTTTCATGACTGACGCTGGTAATTGCTTCCAAATCTTAAAAGCAAAAGAACCTGATAAAATCAATAAAGAGAATGAAGAACAACACTATATATGATTTATGAAAACCTACCTAAGAGTATGAACTGAGAAAGAGAATATTAGAAGACAGAGCAGCAGTTTATACTCTCCAGGGAGAGAGATCACATAAGAACATACAGAGGCAGGGCACCTGCACCCCAATTCTCATAGCAGCAATGTCTACAATAGCCAAACTATGGAAAGAGCCCAGATGTCCATCAACAGATGAATGGATAAAAACGATGTGGTATTTATACACAATGGAATATTACTCAACCATCAAAAAAATGAAATCTTGGAATGCCTGAGTGGCTCATTCGGTTAAGTGACTGCCATCGCTTCTCGGCCTTTTGGCTAAGATCAAGTGTAGTATCTGTTCTTATCAGTTAAGTGACTGCCTTCAGCTTGGGTCATAAGCCCAGGATCCTAGAGTAGAGTCCTGCATTAGGCTCCTTACTTGGCAGGAAGCCTGTTTCTCTCTCTGCCTCTGCTTGCCAATCTGCCTGCTTGTGCTCTCTTTCTCTCTCTTTGACAAATGAATAAATAAAATCTTTAAAAAAATGAAAGTTTACCACTTGTAATGATATGGAGGGTACTAAAGGGTATTGTGCTAAGTGAAATAAGTCAATCAGAGGAAGACAATTATCATATGATTTCACTGATATGTGGACTTTAAGAAACAAAAAAGAAGATAATAGGTGAAGGAAGGGAAAAATAAAGTAAGAGGAAATCAGAGAAGGTGAAAAACCATAAGAGACTCTTAACTCTAGGAAACAAATTGGAGATTGCTATAGGGGAGGTGGGTAATTGGGTGATGGACATTAAGAAGGACACTTGATGGAATGAGCACTGGGTGTTACAGGCAACAGATGAATCACTGAATTCTACCTCTGAAACTAGTGATACACTATATATTAATCAAATTTTAATAAAATAAAATAAAAAACAAATAAAAATACATAGAAATATACAGAGGCTATTACTCTATGCCCTTCTTCCATATTGTCTTCTGATTAGAAGACTATGGAACCAAAATTTCAAACTCTGAAAAGGTAATGACTTGAAGGGTTAGGTAAGAAGTGAATAAATGAAAAGGAAATGTAGCAGTCATTTTAGCTGTCAATAAGGTTCTTTGCTCTGATATTGGTAATGTTAATATGATCCTTGTTGGTATCAGTCTTTTATGAGATCTGGTCTATTTATCCGTTTTTGGCCTTAATTTCTTTGCTCACGTCCACGGGCCTTTTTTTTTTTTTTTTTTTTTTTTTTTTTAGATTTCCTAGGATAGTGCTCATTTGAGTCAGTTCTCTTCCATTTCATCTTCTCTAGCATCACTGGCTATGTTTTTGAAAAAGTATTTTATTTATTTATATGAGAGAGAGAGAGAGAGCATGAGCAGGGGAGAGGGGTAAAGGGAGAGAGAGAAGAAGACTCCTTCCTGAGCAGGGAGCCTGATATGGGGCTAGATCCCAGGATGCTGCCATCAGAACCTGAGCCCAAGGCAGATGCTTAACTGACTGAGTCACCCAGATGCCCCTGGCTATATGTCTAATGTATCTGCCATTGATGGCACTTGTGGTTGCCTGCTAAGCCTGACCATTTGTCACATGGCCTGGCTGCTTAGATATTACCTGGTTGGAAGAGTTGTCTCTGCCATCTTTCTTTGTTGCCTATGAGCCTTACCAGCCTGGAACTTTTTTATCCTATTACACGGGCAGATACCAAGGCCTCAGCACTTGTTGAGTTCTGCTAAAATTTTCTCTGCCTCTCCCATGGCTCTACTTATTTGGTCCATGTCTTACTGTATATGGTTTATTTGCATCCCTTATTCATCCAGCATAGTCTTAGTCTTGACTCTTAACATCCTGAGACTCAGTGGTTAAAACCAGGATTTTCCTTGTATTTCCCGGAGAACCATCAGTAAACTGGTGAGCCCTAAGCTGAATTTCTTCTGATGACAGATGATTCATGATGAATTAAAACTGTCGAAAGGCACAGAAACTGAAATGTGGCTATTAGTTCTGGAGCCTGGAAGTCTGAAATCAAGGTGCCAGCACTGATCATGTTTTCATGAGGTTCCTCTCTCTGATTCAAAGCTAGCATCTTCTGACAGCATCCTCACATTGGGGAAGGGCAAAGAGCCTTAGACTTTCATCAGAAAATTAGACAATGGAGGTATACATAGTGTTCACATGGGCAAAAACAGTAACAGACATAACAAACAGTACTAGAGTTTCAGTAGATAATCACAACAGAGGTATGTTTTTTAACTGAAGATACAGTTGATTAGGTCAATGGGTCATTTTCATGTAATCATTATAGTGTCCAGTTTCCTTCTATTAGCTGACACCATTACATCCTATGACCTCTGAGTCCTCTAAGAGTTTTGTCTTCTATCTGGCTCTCAGCAGGGGAAAGAGAACAAGATGGGCATTCCCTTCTCATCCACCTCAGCTGATACACATACTTCACACGTATTCCATATGCAAGAGCAAACTCAAAGCCAGGGCCTTGTGAAATCTAGTTTGGTGGGGTGCTCAGAGGGAGAAAAAACTGGTATTAGCTGGCACCAGCAATCTGCAGCACAGCATATTAAATTTGTCATTTTTTTTTAAAGATTTTATTTATTTGACAGAGAGAGATCACAAGTAGGCAGAGAGGCAGGCAGAGAGAGAGAGAGAGGAGGAAGCAGGCTCCCTGCTAAGCAGAAAGCCCGATGTGGGACTCGATCCCAGGACCCCGAGATCATGACCTGAGCCGAAGGCAGCGGCTTAACCCACTGAGCCACCCAGGCGCCCCTTAAATTTGTCATTTTTAATAATTCATCCAGACATTGGGGTATGTGATCCAAGTGAAACCAACCATATAGATTTTCTCCAGAAAATTTCTGAAATTCAGCTGGTATGGAGAAATCTATTCATACCAAGAGGTAAGAAGAGAAATAAGTTACTTAGAGTTGCTAAGACCCTTGTTTCTAGCATTATGGAATAATGTGATTGAGAGAAAATGAATATTCTCTCTCCCCTTTCTCCAGGATTTTTACATTCCATTCTGCTTTATTTAGTAAGTCCCAACTGTTTTCTTAGTGTGGGAGATGCAGCTGTGAATAAAACAAGATCTCTTTTTGTGGCACCTGGGTGGTTCAGTGGGGTAAGTGTCTATCTTTGACTCCAATCATGATCCCAGGCCCTTGGGATCAGGCCCTACCTGAGGCTCCCTATTCAGTGGAGAGCCTCCTTTTTCCTCTCCCTCTGCCCCTCCCCCCAGCTTGTGCTCCCTCTCTCCTTCTCTCTCAAATAAATATATAAAATATCTTTATAAATAATAGGATCTCTTCTCTAACATGGTTTACATTCTTATATGGAGGTACACAAAATAAATAAGTGTATAAATATATAAATGAGATAATATAATGATAGAGTATAATGCATGTCAGAAAGAAATAAAGCAGAGTGAAGTGGTTGAGAGTGACTTGATGGTGAGGGTAATTTTAGGTTGGACATTTAGAAAACAGATATTTGAGTCAAGACCTGAAAAACATATAAAAATCAACTAAGGGAACATCAGGAAGCAAACCATTCCAGACAAAGGAAACAACTAATTCAAGACCAAAATTTGGGAGGATCTCAATATATTCAAAAAGTATAAAGATAGTCTATGTGCTGAAATTCAGGAAGGTGGGGAAATGAGAGTAGGATATATGTCCAAGAAGGTTAACATGTTTGAAATCTGTTTGACCTTAGGGTGAATCAAAGGCTATTCAGGGAGATTTTTATTATGAGAGTAGAATGATCTGATTTTGTTTTATAAGGTCTCAGATGTTGCTAAATAGTGTAGGAGAAGGGAAACCAGTTAGAAAACTATTTTAATACTCCAGCCAATATTAGGGCACCTGGGTGGCTTAGTGGGTTAAGCCTCTGCCTTCAGCTCAGGTCGTGATTTCAGGGTCTGGGGATCGAGCCCTGCATTGAACCCTGCATCAGGCTCAGTGGGGAGCCTGCTTCCCCCTCTCTCTCTCTCTGCCTGTCTCTCTGCCTACTTGTGATTTCTCTCTATCTGTCAAATAAATATATAAAATAAAATAAAATAAAATAAAATACTCCAGCCAACAAATGACAGTGGTTCAGATGAGAAGTATGATGAAAGATTTTAAAAAAAGAGAGAAATTAAAGATTCTGCAAATTCCTCTGTTGTCCTAAACCACTATGAATTAGGTTTTTGTCTATTGTATCCAAAAGAGCATTAAGAGCAAATCAAAGAGTATCCAATTCTTCTATGAAGTCAAGGAATATAATAAATAAAAATGTACACTGAATATGGCATTAAATAGAACAAAGTCAATGTCAGTTGTGGATGTATTTATTTTAGCAAACCTCTAAAACTATCCTTTGATATCCTTGTGAAAAAGGTCAAAGTATGAACTATAGTAGAATACAACCATTTATAAAAAAACTATCAAGATGGATGTTAAGTGAGGTCTCTGGTATTTCATTATATGGATAGCTTCATGTCATTTATAAATTAATCAAATTAAAATATGGGATATTGTTTTCAAAACTCTGGATACAGAAAAATTTACAGAATGTCTAATGAGTTAAATAAAATAACTGGGATTTAAAACTGCTTCACAATATTAGATTGATGGTCTAAGTGTAGCAAGCTGAATTAATATCATTTCTTAAAAAATGAAACTTTAAAAACATTACATTAATTTATATGGTGTAACATGGCATGAACTCAAATTAATAGCTTATTTGAATAATACCTAATGTTCTAGGAGTTGATGAACTCTATGTGAGCTCTATGTCCTGCTGATTGATAGAATAAAAGTGAGATTAGTTCATATTAATAGACATATATGTTTGAATAAATTATCCAAAATTCTCTCTGGAGTATTAGATCATTTGTATTTGCCATAATTTAAGATGGACATAGATTACAGTCAGAAGCATGTCCAATGGTGTGTTAAACTATGATTTATGAAAAATTTAAGATTCAGAGATTTGCAAAGAAGGTGGTATGAGGATATGATAACTGAGTTCAGTTAATTTTATTTTTTTTCATGTTAACTACTTCTTTAGATACTGTTCCAGAGGAAAAGTCTATAGTATTTGGTAAAAGAAGTAAAATGGTAAAATATGTAAAGAGATCAATTTGGCTGAATATTGGGAAGAAACTCTAAGAAACTTACTAAGAATCTTACCTCTGGCTCAATTACTTCTAAGAATAGTCTTCTCTCATTATAAATGTTTAAAGCTAGGGCACATATCAGTATATAAGAATGGAGAAAGCATGTAAAAAATGAAGATGAATGGTTGAAAGACCTTAGATCTTTTCAAATCTTAATTTCCTATGCTTCTATAATATTGTGTGAATTCTATGTCAATTTTAGTTAGGTAGATGAATAGACAAACAGATGAATAAACTGGTTGAGAAAACGGAAGAAATATTAGACAACACAGAATAAATTAAGACAAAGATGTAAAAATACTTTGAAGAAGCTGGACTCACAATGCATTTAAATCTCACTATATCGCTTCCTCACCACCCCCTAAATTTATTGAATGAAATAATGTTCCCCTGTCCTCACAAATTAAAAAATAAATAAAGCAAGTCTTATTTAGATAAGAATTCTGGGAATTCTTATAGGTTGTCTGCTTACTCTTATGTGGCAGAAAGCTGTAAATTTCAAACAGAGACTCAATTCAATCGTAGATACTAATCAAAATTCTGAAGTGAACGAGTAGAAAGTTTATACCATTCTCACAGCTCACGCAATTTCAGGCTGGGCACTTGCGAGGGTGAGAAAAACACTATTGGCTCCTATAATCCCTATTGGCCATTTTTCTTACTCATCTCTTGCCAGCTGTTCCATTGATTCTTTTGGAAAGATAAGGCTCAGGAGTATGGCAGTTTGTGCTTTCATTAGTATTATCACAAACTCACTTCATTCTCTATGGGCCTCACGGTTGTTTAAAGATGACTCTTTATCTCCTGGGACACAATTTAAGGATGTTCAGACATTTCTTGCCAGGCTGATCCAATGCATTTTCCTTCACTGTTGCAGATTCTTAGGTTCTCCAGGGCCAGTTGGTCTTCCATCCTCAGCCCCAGTTCACTCACTTCAAGTTTCTTACGACTGAGTTTTTTATACCCATCTGTGTAGTCCTGTAGGCCCTTTTGTTTCTCTTTCTCATGGGGACCACATCTCAACTTGTGAAAATGCCTATATAGCCCCTGCCCAATGAAGTATGAAAATGTCAGCAAGGCTCACAGTAATAAAACTCCAAGGCTTCCAGAGAAATTCTTGTCTTCATGCCTTCTCAGGCTGAAGTCAGTCTGTAGACCGACCTGAACCCAACCAGAGTTTGTCACTTACTTGTCATTTTTAGGTCTGTGTTGGAGCTTTGTTCTTTAGGTTTGAGATGAGGGGACTGGAGCCACTTTTCTTTGTAAAGGTAACACAGCAAAGATTTCTCCTAAAATACCAACCTCAGAAAATGATCTCACTTATTCTCTCAAAATTTCTGTGTTCTTAGAGAATATGAACGTGTTTGAAATCAAAGAAAATGTTTCTAGCTAAATTATTTGAAAATACGTACACAGTTATTTGGCAAAGAACTTTCAAATATTATGTCTATTTTATTTTGGTGTCTTACTATAAATTTCTAATCTAAAATCCTGTTTGATATTAATTGAAAGAAAAGCAAGTTGGATGCTAGGTAGATCTGGATATCCTGAAGTGAGGTTAATAGACATTCTAACAGAAGAAAACAGTACAGAATGAAATTTTAAAAATCTTCTTTAAAGATTACTTACCTAGAGATCCATAGGTAAAATTGAGTATCCAGATAGGAGGGGTGTATTATAACATGGCTAACATAAAAAAGGATCATATTCACATATCCCTTGTTAAAATTCCTGTAATTAAAGAACAAATAGACAACTATTCAAGATTTCTACATGTAGAGAAAACATTTTTTAAAGAATCTGAACTAGGTGAATGAACTAGTAACTTGTCTCAAAATGAACACATTAAATATTCTCTCATACTATTTTTTTTTCCTGAGAGGTAAACCTTTAGAGCATGCTGTCTGCCTTCTCCCATCAGGATTATTTGACTGGGTGGATTGCACATGTGTAATCTGAAGCATTCCTTCAACATGATTCTAAGCATATATTTTGTCTTACTTCTGTTTTGAAGCACCAGTTCTTTTCTTTTATCTTATTTTGTTGGACAAGAAGAGTGCATAAAAATGATGCTTTTAAAAGCTTAATTATGTTATAGTCAAATATTATGAAATTCTTTCATGTTGCTACCAGTGGAGCTAAAGAGAAAATATTAACAATAAACCAACAGAAACTCCTTAATGATTTGCTTATGAATAGTATTTGTTATGAGACTATCATGCTCATAGAGATGGATAATTCTCACACACTCTTGTATTTCTTACAATTCCAGCTAAGAAGAATCACTTGCAAATGGATTACACTTCAAATGTATGATACTTCAGTTGAATACAACTTATTAGTCTATACCTATGCTTATCTTGTGTTTATTTTGTTTTCACTCTTGAAAACTGCCTTGAAGACTAATTTCATCCAACTTCCTTTTATTAGGATTTGCTAAATTACATTATGCCATAGACAGAATGTCTGTGTGCCCCTCCCCATTCTTACTTTAAAATCCTAACTTCCAATTTAATGGTATTAGGAAGTGGAGCCTTTGGTAGGTGATTAGGTCATGAGGGTTCTGCCCTCACGAGAGAGTTCCATGTCTTTATTAAAGACACCGGGAAGACCACCCTCATCCCATCTGCCATGTGAGAATACACCAAAGAGATGGCTGTCTGTGAACTAAAAAGTGAGCTCTCACTAGATACCAAATATGCTGGTACCTTGATCTGAACTTCCCAGGCTCCAGACACAAGAGAAATAAATTTCTGTTGTTTATGAACCCTCTGGTCTACAGTTTTCTGCTATAGCAGCCTGAAGGGCCTAAGACATTAATACTGAAAAATGGTAGCTCCCTTTCCCTGAACTCTATTACTGGTGTGCTTTCACTACCAGTAGCACTTGGGTTCATCCATGTTACTCTTTTTTCCAATGGGATGTTAGCAGATGTGACATCAACAGTGCTTATAATGTATTTGTGTGCTTGGGCATATCACCTTGCTCATCTGTCAACACCAGAAGGGCTGTGACTGAGTAGTTCTTGCCCTTCAGCCTTGGCCCCAGGAGGGATACTTTGGAGCAGATACTGCTAAGCTAAACTGCAGAGCTGCAAGAAAAATAAGTATCTATTGCCAGAAGCTAGAAGCTTTTTTTTTTCCCCCTTCTCTTTTCTTATATAGTAAAAGTGGATATAAAAATTGGCAACAGAAACAGAACTGGTGTTTGTAAAAAGAACCTAGAATACATAGCTGTGGGTTTTGGAACAAGTGTTTAAACTGAGAAAACTGATTCCAGAGGTAGGAAAAATGGCAATTTATTTTATTTTCTTTTTTTTTTTAAAGATTTTATTTATTTATTTGACAGATAGAGATTATAAGTAGGCAGAGAGGCAGGCAGAGAGAGAGGAGGAAGCAGGTTCCCCGCTGAGCAGAGAGCCCACGTGGGGCTTGATCCCAGGACCCTGGGATCATGACCTGAGCCGAAGGCAGTGGCTTAACCCACTGAGCCACCCAGGCGCCCCGGCAATTTATTTTCTTTAGTGCCAAAATATTTGGTGAAATTTTGTTTATGATATTCTAAGACACAGATACTGTTCCTAATGTGTTTTTTCTTTTTCTTTTTCTTTTTTTTTTTTAAGATTTTATCCATTTATTTGACAGAGATCACAAGCAGGCAGAAAGGCAGGCAGAGAGAGAGGGGTAAGCAGGCTCCCCACTCGAGCAAAGAGCCCAACATCCCAGGGTCTTGGGACCATGACCCTACCTGAAGGCAGAGGCCCCAACCCATGGAGCCATCCAGGTGCCCCCTAATGTATTTTCATTGAAATGCCTGGAGATCTTGAGGCAAAAATGTTAAAATAATGAGTTGGCTGCTACTAGCTTTATTTCATAATTTACTAGAAGATAGAGGTAAGCTCACAAAAGTGTATGCCATTTGCAAACATAATTTTGAGCTAAGATAGGAAACTGATAACCTTACAGGTTTTGAAAATGAAACAACCTTTTACCAAATAAAATATGTTGTCATATATGATAAGCAAAAGCCCAAAAGATGTGTTCCTCAAATACCTTTAATTCCCAATTCTGAAAGGATTTAATTGGTATCAAATAGACCCTTTAAGCTGGATGAAAGGTTCCAAAAGAAGAATGTGGTCTCACAGAAACCTGATTTGCTCAACAGAGCTATAATTCAGTCTAGAGAGATAATGTCTTTAAAATAATTGAGGGTGTGGTTCTTGGCATATAGAATTGACTGAGATAATTTAAAACTTATAAAACTAAACACTTATGAAAAACATATTTTCAAAAGTGTTGCCAGCCACATCCCAAGAAACCAATTGTTTAAGTTAGAACAAATCTTTTGGTCCCCAAATTTTCAAAGACAGGATCAGGTTGAGAGAGCTTCTTGGACTTCCCAAAGGGCTTATTCTTTAATTCACTTAATTATTTTATCCTTAACCAATTTTTGGTTATGATGCAAAGAGAAAGAATTTCCAGAGGGCAGAGCCAAGAGCTGTAGTAAGAACCTGGGCCTAATGAAGAAATATTTCTTTTCCTCAGAGCAGGGATACCTGGTAATACCTGTAGAGAATTATTAGGGACCAAGGACTTCTGTTTGCCTTGGGAGGCTAATGGCAATCTGTTCCATGCATTAATGATTAGTGAGAGGGAAGGTAGTAAGTTGACTTTTTGGTTCAGAGGACTTCAGATGAAAAGGAGTTGCATCAAGATTTCACAGAGATTTGGGGGCATCTGTGTGGCTCAGCTGGTTAAGCATCCAACTCTTAGTTTCAGGTCAGGTCATGATCTCATAGTTGTGGGACCCTGTTTCAGGCTCCACACTTAGCACAGAGCTGCCCGAGATTCTCTATCCCTCTTCTTCTGTTCCTCCCCCACTCTCTCTCCCTCTCTCTCTCTTTTAAAATAAATAAATAAATAATCTTTTAAGAAATATGATTTCACAGAGATTTCAAGAGTCTGGACTTCAAATTTGATGCCATGATTTTAACAAAACCTTTGAAGAACTTACATTTTGCATGACAGAGATACTTGAGCAAGTAGACAGATTATGATTCTTTGAAGATTATTCAAAAATATTTACTTCTGTTATGTCTTTGTTGTAAAAACCTAAGAATATCCCCTTTTATTCTCTGTGCAGGGCTCAGCACAGAGTCCTTCTTATAACCTGATTAGCCACAAAAATTTCCATTACCATAAAACCCACTGCTTTTGAAAGTTGGGTGACAAAATTGCCTACTTTCCATTTGGAGCTACCTGACAAAACTCTTCTGGGGTAAAAATAGAAGCATCTTAGCAACTCAGAAAATGGTCAGTACAATACATCCACATGTGAATTATTGTTTCTAAAATGAAAAGTGACTTTGCATTGTTCTATTTCTTTTTTCTGAATAGGAGATCCAACATATATCAACTTATCTTTACTTTTGAGGGAATATTTGAGTGTGTCCAGGTTGCTGGACCTCCCAAAATATTCACTGACAATAAAAGAAGCCATTTATTTTTATGGAATCATAGAATTTCATGGAATAGAATGCTGCTTTCTGGATTTCTTATCAAAATAAATTCATTATTTTGTGGACAGTTGTGATGTTCTCTGGGACAGTATAGTGATCAATATTCCCACAAATTAAAATGTGTTCTAAGTTTAGAAGCAAGATGGAGAAGATCTATTCCCTTGCCACATGAAAGCAAACTGCTTCTGAGTATTTGAGAGAGAGGTGATGAGGAGAGAGAGGGAGATTGAATTTCCAGATCAATAGCAATAAAAAAAAAAAAAACTTGTTTTATAACTAGTTGTAAAACAAGTGCTTGGAATTTGATTTGTGTTTAATTTCCTCAAGTAAGGAGACAGCATCTGGATGAATGGCTGAAATTGAAGTTACTCCCTGCTTAAACTTAAAATAATCCACTTTCATATTACAAGATCAGTCTCTCTCGAGCTTTCAGTTAATAGGCAAAATAAAGGAGATGGGATAGTAATCACCTGTGACATTTAGCCATTTATTCAATAATACTACATATCAAGAAATGCAATATTTTACTGGCTTAAAACAACAGCCCTATTATTTCCCATGAGTCTAAGTTCCATTGGGTGGTTTTGCTGATTTGGTACAGGCTTGACTGTTGTCTGCTAATCTCATTTACACATTTGGAATCAGAAGGCAAGATGGTATAGGATGGCCTCAAATGGGATAACTCAGCTCTCCACCAGCCCCTCACACTTTGTCCTCCTGCAGGCTACGAAGACATGTTCTGATGGTTAATTAGAAGAGTAAAATGGACTAATGAACAACCCTTACTCCACAACTGCTTTTCCAGGCTTAGATTGCACCTCATTTGTTAGCATCCTGTTTGGCAGAACAAGTCATATATGGAGTAGAATACCCCATTCCCAAGAGAACCATTGATAAAATCCAACTGTATTCTACTACTTCTATATCTTTAGTAAACTCTTCTCTTTTCTAGTATCTTTGTCTCCACCATAGATGTCTGTTTAGTTTGGGTTTACACAACTGATGAAATGTGGGAAATACAGAAACTTCCATGTTCTATTTCTCCCCTAATGAACCTTATTCTCTGATTCAGGGAACCACTATGAGGACATAATAGATAACCATGTGTATCTTAATTACAGCTGAAGACTTTGGGAAATGACATGAGTATGAATTTGTTATCTTGCTATACGAGTAAAAATGCCATATCCAATGTAAATTCCATAAGCCCTCACTCTAGCTATTAAATGACAGCTACATTTTATATTGTCAGGAATTAGTTCAGAGCTAGTGTTCAATAATACCTAATAGGTCTAATAGTTTCTGTTTCTACTTTCTGTTTCTGTTTCTACTTTCCCTATTCCAAAGATTAGAAGGAAAATACCATATAGACTTGGGCTGTTATTGTAAAGTCCTCCCTCAAGTATACCAGTGTCTCAGTGAAGTCCTGTCTCAGAACTGAGTAAAAGCTCCTGACGATATTGTGGTAAGTCTAACCAAGTGTTGGTTTACCAGATGTGTCACTTTTCTATGATCACACAGATCCAAGTATGAACCTCAGGACTGCCACCTATTTGATTCTGAGTGTTTGATTATGCATTGCTGTCATCAAAAATTTCTGCAGATCGGGCTGTTCTGATTACTATTCTAGTTTTCTGCCCATACAGCAACCCATCCTCTGGACTCCAAAAGCAACAACCTGGCGCATCATCCCAAGACCACACCATTCTTGTTGAAATCAAGCTGTCTATTTTAATAATAGGGTCTTTTACCTTCACCTCTGATTTAGAGAAGACAATCACCACAGCACTTTCCACTGATGCTAGTCTCTCATCACTAACATATTTATCAAGGCCATGAAGAAAGGAATGCCATGGTTCTCCTTCCCTGTTTTCCATCATCTCACTTTTTCTATCTGTATCACTATCTATATCTCTATTTCATTCTCTGTCTCTCTTGCATTTCTCTTGCATTTCTTTTGCTAGACTTTCATTTCACACCTTCACTCCAGCATTCCAGATTTATGTATTCTCCTGTTTACTCCGCAGCTTGACTCAGATGCCTCATATGTGACTTAAACCATGGCAGAGTGTCAATTTTCAATTACAGGTTCTCATTAAAAGGGAGCCCAGACATAAAACTATTGAACCCCACCTTCTGCAGCAGACCTAAACCAGATATACTGCATTAATCCTATACTTTATGTGATTGAAATTCGGGACCCATTTATGACATTTTGATGATATTCAATATGTTTTTTAAAACAGAATTTTCCCCTATATCTTCCTTCTGAACATCTTCAAACATAGAAAACTTGAAATAAAATGTTAAACAACAACAACAAAAAATAGCAATAAGTACCTCAAAATGAGCCCTTGATACATTCTCATTTGCTTTCTAATCCATAATTTCACCCTCACTGAGTTAATGGAACCACTAGTCAGGTTTTAGTTAAAACTCAAATATTCATACTTGATTCTTCTCTTTCTTTATATTTGGTATCTGTTCCTTATACCAATACTCTTGGCTTGATTCTCCAAAGAAATATAACTGGTCTCTAGTGAATCCTCAAGAACATGACTGCTAGTTCTAACAGCAATAATCTTTCACCTGCACTATTGAAATAGCCTTCACTTAGTCTCCTTACTTCCACACTATAGTCCTCCATGCTAAGAAGCTGGAGACACTTTTGATACAAGAATATAAATATACACCCTTATTCAAAATCCTTTCATTCCTTCACCATATGCATAGAAAAAAATTAAACTCCTTGTCTTTTCCATCCTGGCCCTAAATGATTTAAAAACTGTCTGCATAATGGACCTCATCGCTAACTACTTTCCTCTTGCTCCTTCCATTCCAGGACAGTGGCCTGAACGTAAGAGAGGAATCAACACTCCTTAGTTCAACTTCCTAACTAGCTGTGTAAATTTGACATGCTGGTTGATCTAAAAAAGACTGGACATATGTTTGGTTTTATAAAATAAAGTTTTTTTAACATATTACTTCTAAAGCCTGTTTATAATGAATGAACAGTTTGTTTAAATTTGTAAGGTAAGGGACCTATCAGGAAAAACTGCAAATCCTCAAACAAAGAAACATGGAACAAGTTGTATGGGTTTCTTTCTTTTCTTTTCTTTTTTTAAATGATTTTCCAGAATTTGTTAAGTTAAAAAAAGAAAAAAAAAGCAGGCGTGCCTGGCTGGCTCAGTCAATAGAGCATGTGACTATCTCAGGTTTGTGATTTCAAGCCTCACATTGGGTGTAGAGTTACTTAAATAAAAATTTTAAAAAGAAAAATGCAAAGGATGATCTACACTATACTACCTACTGTGTAAGAAAGAAGAAATAGTAATAAAGAAGGAAAAATAAGAAACTATACATGTATTTACTCATTTGAGAAGGAAGCACATACACAATAAACTATAAGCTTAGATGGATGGCATTGGGCATGTCAGGAAATGGATGGAAAAGACAAAGGAAGCAGGAGGCAGGGGAGTAAGAAAGACACTTCTCGGAATGTACTTTTTTATAAAGTGGGTTTCCTTTTTGCAGCATTTGCTTTCTTTCAGTAATCCATCAATAATCCGAGTGAATGATGTGCAACTAAGCAGAGGGTTTTATACATCTCATACATTAGTACTACATATCTGCATCCATAGATACCCATCTTCTTCTTGGATGACTGATGGGTGCATGTTTAGTATGAGAAGAACCCATGAAAAGAAGAGATTTCAACTAGGTAGAGCATCCTGATGAGAATGTTTGCAAGCTAAGAACATCTGGATGTGTTCTTTTCCTTTCTTTTTTCCCTTCACTTTCCACTTCTCTCTTCCTTTTCTTTCTCTGGCCTTCAACTTCAATTGCTAACTCTCTTCTGGAATCTTCTCACAGATGTATGTATGCTGCCTCACATTTAGTTATTTTAAAATATAATAGCTCTAACATTTGCAACAACCATATTTTTATTGGGGCATCTTTTCTTTCTTTCTTTCTTTCCTTTTTTTTAAGTTTTTTTTTTAATTTATTTGACAGAGAGAGATCACAAGCAGGCAGGAAGAGAGAGAGGGGGAAGCAGGCTCCCTGCTGAGCAGAGAGCCCAATGCAGGGCTCCATCCCAGGACCCTGAGATCATGACCTGAGTGAAAGGCAGAGGCTTAACCCTCTGAGCCACCCAGGCACCCCTTGTTGGTCTTAATATCATTTTTATTCTTTCTTTGTTGTTGTTGTTGTTGTTGTTGAAATATTTACTTGAGAATTTGGCTTTCAATTAAACCTCCTGATTAGCTAATCATGCTGATTAGGGATAATCTCCAACACTCTCTCATGTAAACACAGAATAACAATTCTCTTTTCCAATGTGTTTTTTATTTACTGAAGTCATTTCTTAAGATAAGCTCCATTTTCTTACTTATTATGTGATTGAATTGGTTAGCTCTTCAAACAAAAGTTAAATTTTAACTCATTTCACTGTTGGTAAAGCTGTCTAACAAGGTGACTCACACAATAACTGCTTCTAGCTGAGTAAATTCCTTTCCATTTTTGTTTATTGTATCACTTTTATACAGTTTTCTAAGGGAAAACATAACAAAAAACATAAGAAAGGCAAACAAAACATGCATTAAGCCCTTGAAAATCACAGAATTACAAGGAAGTTTTGTTTAAATGCTAGATTATTCCTCTATAAATAAAAGTATTATTCATAATTCAATATTTGTAAATTTTAAGTAAAAAATACAATAATATTAAGATAATTATCCAGTAAATAATATTTGCATTAATTTTAATTCATCTTCACTATTCTATGATAAATTAGAACCATTTTATAGAAATGTTAAATATTAATATAGATAAAATATTTTCCCTGAGACTAATTTTTATTCTAAGTTCTTATATACTTACATTTTATTTCTTTCTTTCTGTAATAACTTTTAAATGTTTTAACGTTCTATACTGTTACTCTTGGTGCTATTCTCTAGAGAGTCAAATTGTTTATTTTATTAGTAAATTATACTTCTAACTTTTACCTATATGTGTAGTAAATATGTTATGCACTACATATTAACTTAAGATATATACACCTTTTAAAAAAATTTTTTATATACCCTTTTTTTCTCAATACTTTTATAGCAAAATTTTTGTGACTGTGTGCTAATAAAAGTAAAGAACCGAAAAATGTAGTTCAGTTTATATTGTTAACACAAGGATGGTCATACAATGTTGTGCTTAGTTTTGTTTCCAGTCCTTTCTCCTGCAAACAAACGTTCTGTGCCTTTTTTATCTCATTCACTATTTCTTCTTTCTGTCCCTGTGCTCAGATCAATTAGAATACTGAAAGAGAGGTCTTTTCATACCCAATTTTGCTAAGTGGTTCTAAACTTACAAAATTTTAAAAATGTGTTTATTTATATACAAATTTTAACTGATTGTATCTTATAAGAATATGCCTAAACTTGTAAAGTTTTCAAGTATTACTAAATTATATCAAAGTACAAAAATAAAGTGTATCTTCATGAAGTTGGAAAATGTGTAAAATACATTATGTCTGCATTTTCTAGTTCCAAAGTTTCCCCCCAAAGATTTTATAATAGCGTAACACCCTCAACATAAATACCACAGCCACACAAGTGAAATTGCAATGTTAAGATAAACGGGTGAGGGAAGCTAATTAATTTTTCCCCAAATAGTAATCAGTCTGTAAATCAGAAAGTTTGAATGTTGATAAAATATTTTTGACACTATTAATTTATAGTTTGGACTCCTAGGAGAAAAAAAATACAGTATTCTGACTATGCATAATTTATTTCCCTTTTACTTTCTTTCATATAGTAGTGTTCAGAGACATGTGGTATATTATTAAGAATATTTAATACATTTTTGCTTAAGAAAATATGTGCGTATACATGGATTATGAAGTGCACTTGAAACAGAAAGCTACAAGATTGAAGATAACACTAAATTCAATTTTCATTCAATGAATATAATCCTCTTTCTAAAAGGAAATTTAATGCATAAAATTTCATCTGTCTTGATCTTTTTTGTAACTGGTTATATAAGTGTGTGCATAGTATTTATTGCAATATATTGAATTCATGTATGATAGAAGCCTGAAAGAAAAAATATGTATTATTGAAATTGAATTGGGATTGGCTGTTAATTAGGCATTTAATTTAAAATAGGAGTAGATAGATATATAGATGAACAAAAGGATGGATGGATAAAAGTTTCCATTAGTGATAATCAAACATTTTGTGTGGCAGATAGTAAAGGACACACCTAGGACAAGAAATTTACCTGCAAGCTCATTGTTTCAGTGGTTGCCAATACAGGGTGATTTTATTAAGAAATTTAAATGGCCAGAGAGAAAGAATAGCAGTCATGGTCTAGGAGATCCTCCTGCATACCTAGTAATTTACCAACTTCTCAAACCATCTTACCAGCTTGCTATATAGAAGATTTATAAGGCAGACGTACACATTGAGTAAGGATTCACTGTGGAAAATATAGTAGCACTCAATACCATAACTGGATCCTGGGTTTAGTACATCTTCTCTATGGTCTGGATGATTCTCCAGAATTGTTCAACAGTGACTTTATTTCAATATATTCTAATAAAATCAGAGGTTTCTGTGCATGTGTATGCGTGTGTGTGTGTGTAGAAAGACAGAGTTTCATTTTAGTCTTTAAAACTTAAGCTAGGTTCAATATTTTAAATGCATAAAAAATTGCAAGAGGGTGTCTATTAAAAGATTCTTCAGATCTACCTCTGTTTCAGACGTATGAATCAGAGCTCAAGGACTGAGTTTTAAAGAATGGCTTAAGTGTTTCTCTTATAGTTGGAATATGAACCACTGTTAGAAACAGTATTTGTGGTGCATCCGGGTGGCTTAGTCAATTAAGTGTCTGCCTTCAGTTCAAGTCATGATCCCAGGATCCTGGGATTGAACCCCATGTCAGGGTCCCTGCTCAGTGGCGAGTTTGCTTCTCCCCTCCCTCTGCCTCTCCCCAACCTCCACCCCTCTCCTGTGTTCTCTTAAACAGATAAATAAAAACTTAAAAAAAAAAAATACTGGGTGAATTTGTTAGTAAATTGAATTCTAGATTTCTGGATAAAACATTGATGTTTTCTTTATTTGCCAAGAGGTAGACATGCTGACAAGGGCAGCTCTTGTTTTTCTAACCGAGGAGGATTAGCTGGCCTTGGGATTTTAGAGGAATGTACTAAAAAGGCATTTGAGGTATAATCTCTATTGCTGTAGCTAGTACTTCTGGCTTTCACATCTAAAGATGGGAGCAAATTAAAACTGACATTCATTCACCTTTTATGATATGGTTTTAACCACTTTTAAAACCAGCCTTTTTCTTCCCTGACTAAATGAATGATTCTTAAAAAGCTGTGGTATCCAAATTCTCACCATATGTTGTTTTCTGCTGTTTACACCTTTATGTATTTGCTACTACTACAGTCCTTGGCCTAATCTACTCATTATACTGTCAGTGGGCTAGATGAAAATACATGCATTCACACACACACACACACACATACACACACAAGCACACACACACATAAGTACACACACACTATGTATCCCTAGAAGAGAGAATAGTACTTGACACAAATTGAACCCAATACAGAGGTATAAAATGAATGAATATATGAATAAATGAATCTAATATTGAATGTAATGTTCACTAAATGGTCTAATCAGCACAGAATACAAGAGAACAGGTCCTATAGTTAGGAAATGGTATTTTCTATTAAAGTAGGGTAACAGTGATTGTTTGAAGGGATGTCACACTACGTTAGATCACACTAAAGTGTGCTTGCTTGACACCATTATTTTAATTTCACATTATTTTTTGAAACTATGTTCCCATTTTAATGAAGAAACTTAGACTTTGGGAAACAAAAGAGCTTAAAAAAAACTACTGTGAAAATGCCATATAAATTTTGATAAGGATTGCATTGAATCTGTAGACAGCCATGAGTCGTATAGAAATTTTAATAATATTAATTTTTTCACTCCATGAGCACCTAACATCTTTCCATTTATTTGTGTCTTTTTCAAATTCTTTCATCGATGTCTTAATAGTTTTCAGTTTATATATATATATACACACACACACATACACATAACATTTATATATATATATAAATATATATATATTTATATATAACATTTATATATAGCATATAAAAATATGCTATTTATAAAGGTAAATAGCATACCTTTAATTTAAAGCATATCTTTAAACTGAAGCAGATGGTTTCAGTTTTACAACACTGAAGCCATCTTTCATATGTTGTTTGAAACAACTTATGAAACCAATCTTTCATCTCCTTGGTTAAATTTATTCCTGGTATTTTATACTTTTTGATGCAATTATTAATGACACTGTTTCTTTATTTTCTTTTTCAGATAGTAGTTTGTTATTAGTATATAGAAACACAACTGTGAGGTTTTTTTGTATATTCATTTTGTATTCTCAACTGCTAAATTTGTTCATTAATTCTAACAGCTTTTTGGTAGAATCTAGGATTTTCTATATATAATATATATTATATGACGCAGTAACATCCTACAAAGTTTTTGTTTTTCAGTTAGGAAAAAAATCTGTGCTTTCGACAAAGAACGCATTGCATCATGAACCACTGCACTACACAACACCTATATTTTACTTTGTGAATTAATCCTAAAATTAATAAAAATTAAATATATATGGATTTCTATGTTCTTAAGTCCTCATGAGTTTCTGAGAAGTATTGCACATGCTGCTTCTTATGCACTAAGGGATATATTTTATATGAAGTACAAAAATCAAAACAAAAAGGTAACACAAACACATACACACACAACTTAGAAAAAGTTATTTCTCAGTAAATATTTGTTAAATAAATGAATAAATAAACTTATGTCAACCACTAAAACTAAATATTAAGTAGTCCTGGTAAAATGAAATTGAATAGAAGATTCATAAATTGAGACTAATCTATGCATAATTTATAAGCCATAAAGTTATTGGAAGCATGGCAATATTTTTGTTTTTGTGTTTCCCTGTTGATCAATGTAGGTGACTGATATTTCCAGGAACCATACGTTGTTTACTTGGTGCTAAGATAATAAAATTTATAGAAATTGTAACTAAACATCCTGAGGTATTATATCTTCTGAATCCTATGTGTGGCATTATAGCTGTAGCATACCTTTAATTATTTTATTGTTCAGTTATGTGTTATTTTATAAGTAAAGAAATGTATTACAGTAATAAATTCCACATAAAGATAAATAAAATTTTTAAATAAATTAAACAAATGTAAATACATTAATATCAGTTTATACTAACATAATGTTAAGAATAATAGAATTAAATACTAATATAAAATCATTAAAAGATTAATTTTTATATAGGAAACTGGAAGGTACTTATTTTTTAGACAAGTGTGATGAAATGCTAGAAAATTGGTGGTGGAAACTGTTATAGTATAGTGGCAAATTTTCATGAATCTCTCAATAAATTGAAGATGTCAGATCAACATGAATAGCAAATTAAGATTAAAAAAAGTAACTATGGTTATTATACAAGTCTTGGTGTGTGTGTATACACAGACACACACATAATAATAATAATAATTATTTGCTTCTTTTGGGTAACAATATAATGGTGAAATTGGCGGGTCATAAGCTTAGTATATGTTAACTGTATAATGAAATAACACAATTCCCCCAATTTTTGTGTCATTCTACATTTGCATCATAATTTATTAGAGTTCCAGTTGTTTCTTCAACATATGTTTTAACAACAACCAAAAAAACCCTCAAAAATGTTAAATTCTTGGGGCGCCTGGGTGGCTCAGTGGATTAAAGCCTCTGCCTTTGGCTCAGGTCATGGACCCGGGGTCCTGGAATCCAGCCCCACATCTGGTCCCTGCTCAGCGGGAAGCCTGCTTCTCTTCCTCTCTCTTTCTGCCTACTTGTGATCTCGGTCTGTCAAATAAATAAATAAAATCTTTTAAAAAAATGTTAAATTCTGACCTCATAGGTGGAAGGAAGAAGTAGCTCACTGAGGTTGTTGGGGAAGCAATTATTTTATAGCCCCAGTGTCTGTTCTTGGTTTTATTACCATTAATATTCTATTACTTCTTGAGCTTTACAGACAAACAAATGTCTTTACCCCTAAATGATGAGGAAGAAATAGTTAATTTGGTGGGTAAAAAAACACAGAAAACAAAACGTCATTTTTAATCAAAATTCTTGCTGACAGAAATGACGGCACTACACGTTTACCCTTTACACCTCGACTTCAAGCCCTTCTATCAATTGTGTCATTAAAACTTCAGGAATGACATTATTCTTACCATGTACATTATAATAGGCAATTTTATCCTTAGTTGTGTGTAGCTATATTATTTCGCGAAATTTGTGTGTCCAGTTTATAAATGGGAGAAATCTGCTAAAATGCCTTCTTGAAATAAAGTTGCTACTGTCAACTTTGACAGCTTGCATTGTTAATTGTGGCTGCCAGTTTTCCCGCAGTATAAATGTTCACCTCCATGGAACATTAAATGGACCATTAGAAAAATTCCTGAGAATTCGAGTTATAGTAAATGTGTCATATTCATTTTGTCATGAATTGTAGTAGGATTAAACTGTCACAAAGATTATTTTTAACTGAGTAAAATCTATACTCGGCAGAATAAGAATAGCTTGTTTTTTAAGTGGACTACCATGCAATAAAAAAGCAAATATGCAATGAAACTTCCCAAGGGAGCTGTTAACTTTTCAAATTATTTTGTAGTCATACATAGGTGGTTAGCTGCATTCACGATAGGGTGGCATCACGTAGGTAAATTAACACTGTGAAAGTCCCCCACTGAGGATCAAATACGTTATTCACCTCCAAAACCCAGATGAACTGACATGATACATATTAAAATAAAACAAGATAGAGTGCCAAAAACTTAGTACAAGCAATCAAAGGCTGAGGAAAATGACTTTATATTGTAAATTATCATTAAACAAAACTCACTGTCAGTCACTTACATGTTCTGGATTTAATATTAAATGTTACAAATAAATTACTATAAGCTCTTGAAAGTTACAAAAGTGATTCAAACATACTTCAAAGGATAGGTCTTAAAGAGAGGTGTCAAATTTGTGGATAAAGCATCTACAATTTTAGATAAAATTACCTGGGAATTCATTGTAACTAATTGATCTATTAAGAAATCTTTAAGTGATGAAATTAATTTCCAATATAACATTTTGTTAGATTCTGTGTAATTATACATTTATAGTTATATGTTAATATGTATAAACAAATAATTTTTCATACATACACTTGTAGAAAAGTAAGTAAAATAGCTCTTACTTTTGTAGTCATTTGAAAAGATTCTGAGATTCATTCATAATTTTAAAAATACAATTAAAATTATGAAAATCTGGATTTTGCTTATTTGGGAAGAAATAGTATAAAGTATAAAGTATATATATATATATATATATATACTATAGTATACTATTTTTATACTATTTTATATTTATATATAAATATATATATTTATATTTTATACTATTTTATACTATATTTATACTATTTATAGTACTATAAACACTATTATAGTATTAGTATACTCTACTCTACTATACTATAGTATACTATAGTACACTATACTATACTATAGTATACTAATACTATAATACTATTTATAGTATTTATACTACTATAAATAGTATAAAGTATAAAGGAGTTAAGAACACTGGATTGGTGAACATACGAAAAAACAGGCCTTTATAGTATTTATAGTATAGTATAGTACTATAAA